>NC_134899.1:3673648-3693648 GCF_041734735.1 Babylonia areolata
CTCCCCTCCCTCTCTTACTCTCCCATCTTCCCTCTCTCTCTTACTCTCCCATCTTCCCTCACTCTCCCATCACTCCTCCCTCTCTTACTCTCCCATCTTCCCTCCCTCTCTTACTCTCCCATCACTCCTCCCTCTCTTACTCTCCCATCTTCCCTCCCTCTCTTACTCTCCCATCACTCCTCTCTCTCTTACTCTCCCATCTTCCCTCTCTCTCTTACTCTCCCATCACTCGTCCCTCTCTTACTCTCCCATCTTCCCTCTCTCTCTTACTCTCCCATCTTCCCTCCCTCTCTTACTCTCCCATCACTCCTCTCTCTCTTACTCTCCCATCTTCCCTCTCTCTCTTACTCTCCCATCACTCCTCTCTCTCTTACTCTCCCATCTCCCATCCCTCTCTTACTCTCCCATCACCCCTCCCTCTCTTACTCTCCCCTCCCTCTCTTACTCTCCCTCTCTTACTCTCCCATCACTCCTCCCTCTCTTACTCTCCCATCACTCCTCCCTCTCTTACTCTCCCATCTTCCCTCTCTCTCTTACTCTCCCATTACCCCTCCCTCTCTTACTCTCCCATCACTCCTCCCTCTCTTACTCTCCCATCACTCCTCCCTCTCTTACTCTCCCATCTTCCCTCCCTCTCTTACTCTCCCATCACTCCTCTCTCTCTTACTCTCCCATCTTCCCTCTCTCTCTTACTCTCCCATCACTCGTCCCTCTCTTACTCTCCCATCTTCCCTCTCTCTCTTACTCTCCCATCTTCCCTCCCTCTCTTACTCTCCCATCACTCCTCTCTCTCTTACTCTCCCATCTTCCCTCTCTCTCTTACTCTCCCATCACTCCTCTCTCTCTTACTCTCCCATCTCCCATCCCTCTCTTACTCTCCCATCACCCCTCCCTCTCTTACTCTCCCCTCCCTCTCTTACTCTCCCTCTCTTACTCTCCCATCACTCCTCCCTCTCTTACTCTCCCATCACTCCTCCCTCTCTTACTCTCCCATCTTCCCTCTCTCTCTTACTCTCCCATCACTCCTCCCTCTCTTACTCTCCCATCACTCCTCCCTCTCTTACTCTCCCATCACTCCTCCCTCTCTTACTCTCCCATCTTCCCTCTCTCTCTTACTCTCCCATTACCCCTCCCTCTCTTACTCTCCCATCACTCCTCCCTCTCTTACTCTCCCATCACTCCTCCCTCTCTTACTCTCCCATCTTCCCTCCCTCTCTTACTCTCCCATCACTCCTCCCTCTCTTACTCTCCCATCTTCCCTCTCTCTCTTACTCTCCCATCACTCCTCCCTCTCTTACTCTCCCATCACTCCTCCCTCTCTTACTCTCCCATCACTCCTCCCTCTCTTACTCTCCCATCTTCCCTCCCTCTCTTACTCTCCCATCACTCCTCCCTCTCTTACTCTCCCATCACTCCTCCCTCTCTTACTCTCCCATCTTCCCTCCCTCTCTTACTCTCCCATCACTCCTCCCTCTCTTACTCTCCCATCTTCCCTCCCTCTCTTACTCTCCCATCTCCCATCACCTCTCTTACTCTCCCATCTCCCCTCCCTCTCTTACTCTCCCATCACTCCTCTCTCTCTTACTCTCCCATCTTCCCTCCCTCTCTTACTCTCCATCTCCCCTCCCTCTCTTACTCTCCCATCACCTCTCTTACTCTCCCATCTTCCCTCCCTCTCTTACTCTCCATCTCCCCTCCCTCTCTTACTCTCCCATCTTCCCTCTCTCTCTTACTCTCCCATCACCCCTCCCTTTCTTACTCTCCCATCACTCCTCCCTCTCTTACTCTCCCATCACCTCTCTTACTCTCCCATCTTCCCTCCCTCTCTTACTCTCCCATCACTCCTCCCTCTCTTACTCTCCCATCTTCCCTCCCTCTCTTACTCTCCCATCTCCCATCACCTCTCTTACTCTCCCATCACCTCTCTTACTCTCCCATCACTCCTCCCTCTCTTACTCTCCCATCTTCCCTCCCTCTCTTACTCTCCCATCACCCCTCCCTCTCTTACTCTCCCATCACCCCTCCCTCTCTAACCCTCCCCTCCCTCTCTTACTCTCCCATCACCTCTCTTACTCTCCCATCACCTCTCTTACTCTCCCATCTCCCCTCCCTCTCTTACTCTCCCATCACCCCTCCCTCTCTAACCCTCCCCTCCCTCTCTTACTCTCCCCTCCCTCTCTTACTCTCCCATCACCTCTCTTACTCTCCCATCACCTCTCTTACTCTCCCATCTCCCCTCACTCTCCCCTCTCTCTCTTACTCCCCATCTCCCCTCTCTCTCTTACTGTCCGATCTCCCCTCCCTATCTTACTCTTCCACCTCTCTTACTCTCCATCTTACTCTCCCCTCCCTCTCTTACTCTCCCACCTCTCTTACTCTCCATCTTACTCTCCCCTCCCTCCCTTACTCTCCCATCACCACTCCCTCTCTTACTCTCCATCTTACTCTCCCCTCCCTATCTTACTCTTCCACCTCTCTCACTCTCCATCTTACTCTCCCCTCCCTCTCTTACTCTCCCACCTCTCTTACTCTCCATCTTACTCTCCCCTCCCTCTCTTACTCTCCCATCACTCCTCCCTCTCTTACTCTCCATCACCCCTCCCTCTCTTACTCTCCCCTCCCTCTCTTACTCTCCCATCACCCGTCCCTCTCTTACTCTCCCCTCCCTCTCTTACTCTTCCATCACCCCTCCCTCTCTTACTCTCCCCTCCCTCTCTTACTCTCCCACCTCCCCTCCCTCTCTTACTCTCCCACCTCTTTTACTCTCCATCTTACTCTCCCCTCCCTCTCGTACTCTCCCCACCTCTCTTACTCTTCATCTCCCCTCCCTCTTCCATAACCTCTCTTACTCTCCATCTCCGTCTCTTACTCTCCCATTACCCCTCCCTCTCTTACTCTCCATCACCTCTCTTACTCTCCCATCACCCCTCCCTCTCTTACTCTCCCATCTCCTCAGCCCATTCACAAGTCGACACACAGTTAAAAACACCATGCACCCACCCACCCATCCAAATCAGCCTGTAGCCCACTCGACACTGGTGCAGAAGATAAAGATAACCACCATTCCCACATCTGCCTGTGTCAGGATGAAATATTCATCCAACGCCGCGACCCTGAGATAAAGAAATGAACTCAATCCAGACCTTTGATTAATAATCACGAAAGAGAGAGAGAGAGAGAGAGTGACAGAGAGAGAGGTGAGGAGGGAGGGGGAGAGAGTGACAGAGAGAGAGGGGCAGGAGGGAGGGGGGTGGGAGAGAGACTGACAGAGAGAGAGAGAGAGAGAGTCAGAGAGAGAGAGAGAGAGAGTCAGAGAGAGAGACACGGAGAGAGAGAGAGAGAGAACTATCGGGGAAGGACTTTCCAATCAAATTGCTTGCACGCACTGTCAGCGAGCTCAAAGGAAAGGCAAGGCTTTCTCTGATGGTTTGACGACATCTTTGTTACACGATCAGTGTCGTTTTCGTTTCCGATCCGACGTACACATCCAGCCGGCGAAAGGGCAGTCGTTTGGAAAGAGACAGGTTTATCAGCAACAAGGCCAGGTCCACTGTCAGGAGTGGGCAGACATCTTGGGCAGATGAATCTCTTTGACATTCTCCTTTATCTTGTGCACGGGAGTTTGCAAAGAGTTGGACATCAAGGTGGTGGTGGTGGTGGTTGTTTTTTGTTTTGTTGTGGTATTCTTTTCGCGGCAGTGAGAGAGGGGAGTTTTTCGCTGAGTGTGTGTTGTGCTGCCCTTCGTGAAAGCAGCTAGTTTTGTGAATCGCGGTTTGTGGAATGATTTGTGTGACTTGTGTCATAGGAAGTTAGGTTGTGTGTGTCGTGCTTTGTAGAGTTCTTCCTTTGATTTGTGTGAAAGCAACTAGGGTCCCGCTTTGTATCTGTCGTGATTTGTGCAGCTCTTTTTTTGATTTGTGTGGTAGCAGCCAAAGTGTCAATAGTTGGTGCGTACTCTGACTCGAGTGGCAGCAGCATGTGTCATTACTGTGTGTGTCGCAAGATGTGGAATTGTTTCTCTGATCTGTTTGATAGCAGTGTGTGTGTGTGTGTGTGTGTGTGTGTGTGTGTGTGTGTGTGTGTGTGTCATTAACGTGTGTGTGTCATTAACGTATGTGTGTCCTGTTTTATGGAACTGTTTTTGATTTTGTGTCATTGCAGCTGGTTGCTGTTCTTCTGTGAAGTTTGTGGAATTCTTCCGTTGACATGTGCCATGTAAAATAAGTCTGATATACAGACATTTGCTACACGATATTTTAAAGGAACGATAGAGAGAGAGAGAGAGAGAGAGAGAGAGAGAGAGAGAGAGAGACAGAATAAGAAACAAATGCAGAGACAGAGACAGGTACACAGAGAGAAAGGCAACAGACAGAGAGACAAACAGACGGACACACACACACACACACACAGTGAGAGAGAGAGAGAGAGAGAGAGAGAACACTGAACTGAACACTGAAATGTTTTAATGTCATTCGCTGTAAAGCTCTAGTGACATAGTAGGTACAAATCAGAACAAAAATGATGCAAAACATATAAATAAAATGGAACAGAAAGGAAAAACACAATCAAACTAAAGTAAACTAAACTACTAAGGAATAAGCGGCACTTTGGTACTTTGTCATTTGCTTAAAAAGTCCACGTGGCAGGCGGGAACTGTACCTTTTTCCCCCATGGTCGCTCATCTCGAAGGTTTGAACAGTACACAGGAAACAAAGTACATATAATCTGTATAATAATTAGTTCAGCATGTGACATCGACACACATCATATCAATACGAACACAACAAAGTACATATAAAACATATAATTATTTAAGCCTGTAACACCGAAACACGTTATATCAATACGAACACATCAAAAAATACATTGGCCATCTAAATGTAACCCTTCCTTTTTGTCTATGTCTTTTTCCCCCCTCATAGAACCCACGGATACTAAGTTTTTAATTGATCAATGAGCATTTGTACCGATAGTAGACGTTTTACGTATATTTACTGCCTCGGATACATATTTTGCTAGTGAGAGTATCATATCTTCATTTTCTGTCATCAGTATGCCGAACAAATCTTTTCTCTGAGCTGGAGCTGTATTGAAAAGGGTACAGTTTTTTTCGCAGTTCTTCGTTTCTTTTGCAGTTAAATATGAAATGGTTTTCATCTTCTGGGCTTTCGCCACACATTGGGCAAGGGGATGTTGCTACGTCTGAATCGAACCATCTTCTGTTGGCATTCAGTCCAAGTGCTCGCAAAGCAGATTTTACGCCACTTGTTTGTTAGAGAGAGAGAGAGAGAGAGAGAGAGAGAGAGAGAGAGAGAGAGAGAGAGAAACCATGTGTCATTAGGCGATGTGTCATAGTTTGTTTAGTCATTTCTTGTCTTGTATATCAGCAACATGTGTCATTAGTTTATGTGTTGAGGTTTGTGGAGTCGTGTCATCGATGTGTGTGATAGCAAATAGTGCCAAAAGTTTGTGTCGCAGTTTGTGGGGTTGTTTCAGATTTGTGTGGTAGCAACTGGTGTCATCAGTTCGTATGAAGAGGTTTGTGGAATTGTTAATGTGTGTGATAGCAATTACTGAATTAGTGTCATTAATTTACCAGTCGTCATTTTATGGAGTTTTCTTTCTTCTTCCTATTTGTAGTGTTACGGTAGCAGCCAGTGTCTGTAGTCTGTGTGCCATGGTTTGTCGAGTTGTTGCTCTGACTTGTGCGACAGCAACTGGTGTCATGTTTGTGTACAGTGGTTTGTGCAGTTCCTACCAGCTGGTGTCATGTTTATGTACAGTGGTTTGTGCAGTTCCTACCATGCTGGTGTCATGTTTGTGTACAGTGGTTTGTGCAGTTCTTACCAGCTGGTGTCATGTTTGTGTACAGTGGTTTGTGCAGTTCTTACCAGCTGGTGTCATGTTTGTGTACAGTGGTTTGTGCAGTTCCTACCATGCTGGTGTCATGTTTGTGTACAGTGGTTTGTGCAGGTTCGTGGAGTGGTTCGTGGTGGAGAGGTTCGTGGAGAGGTTCATGGAGAGGTGCATGGAGAGGTGCGTGGTGGAGAAGTTTGTGGAGAGGTTTGTTGAGAGGTGCGTGGTGGAGAAGTTTGTGGAGAGGTTTGTGGAGAGGTGCGTGAAGAGGTGCGTGGAGAGGTTCGTGGTGAGGTTCGTGGTGGAGAGGTTCGTGGAGAGGTTCGTGGAGAGGTGCGTGGTGAAGAGGTTCGTGGAGAGGTTCGTGCAGAGGTTCGTGCAGAGGTGCGTGGTGGAGAGGTGCGTGGAGAGGTGCGTGGTGGAGAGGTGCGTGGAGAGGTTCGTGCAGAGGTTCGTGGTGGAGAGGTGCGTGGAGAGGTGCGTGGTGGAGAGGTGCGTGGAGAGGTTCGTGCAGAGGTTCGTGGTGGAGAGGTTCGTGGAGAGGTTCGTGGAGAGGTTCGTGGTGGAGAGGTTCGTGGAGAGGTTCGTGGAGAGGTGCGTGGTGGAGAGGTTCGTGGAGAGGTGCGTGGAGAGGTTCGTGGAGAGGTTCGTGGTGGAGAGGTTCGTGGAGAGGTGCGTGGAGAGGTTCGTGGAGAGGTTCGTGGAGAGGTGCGTGGAGAGGTGCGTGGAGAGGTGCGTGGTGGAGAGGTGCGTGGAGAGGTGCGTGGTGGAGAGGTTCGTGGAGAGGTGCGTGGAGAGGTGCGTGGAGAGGTGCGTGGTGGAGAGGTGCGTGGAGAGGTGCGTGGTGGAGAGGTTCGTGGAGAGGTGCGTGGTGGAGAGGTGCGTGGAGAGGTTCGTGGAGAGGTTCGTGGTGGAGAGGTTCGTGGAGAGGTGCGTGGAGAGGTTCGTGGAGAGGTGCGTGGAGAGGTGCGTGGAGAGGTGCGTGGTGGAGAGGTGCGTGGAGAGGTGCGTGGTGGAGAGGTTCGTGGAGAGGTGCGTGGAGAGGTGCGTGGAGAGGTGCGTGGTGGAGAGGTGCGTGGAGAGGTGCGTGGTGGAGAGGTTCGTGGAGAGGTGCGTGGTGGAGAGGTTCGTGGAGAGGTTCGTGGTGGAGAGGTTCGTGGAGAGGTGCGTAGTGGAGAGGTTCGTGGTGGAGAGGTGCGTGGTGGAGAGGTGCGTGGAGAGGTTCGTGGAGAGGTGCGTGGTGGAGAGGTTCGTGTTTGAGAGGTTCGTGGTGGAGAGGTTCGTGGAGAGGTTCGTGGTGGAGAGGTTCGTGGTGGAGAGGTGCGTGGTGGAGAGGTGCGTGGAGAGGTGCGTGGTGGAGAGGTTCGTGGAGAGGTGCGTGGAGAGGTGCGTGGAGAGGTTCGTGGTGGAGAGGTGCGTGGTGGAGAGGTGCGTGGAGAGGTGCGTGGTGGAGAGGTTCGTGGAGAGGTGCGTGGTGGAGAGGTTCGTGGAGAGGTTCGTGGTGGAGAGGTTCGTGCAGAGGTTCGTGGAGAGGTGCGTGGTGGAGAGGTTCGTGTTTGAGAGGTTCGTGGTGGAGAGGTTCGTGGAGAGGTTCGTGGTGGAGAGGTTCGTGGTGGAGAGGTGCGTGGTGGAGAGGTGCGTGGTGGAGTGGTTCGTGGAGAGGTTCGTGGAGAGGTGCGTGGTGGAGAGGTTCGTGGAGAGGTTCATGGAGAGGTTCGTGGAGAGGTGCGTGGT
This sequence comes from Babylonia areolata, assembly GCF_041734735.1. Taxonomy (NCBI): domain Eukaryota; kingdom Metazoa; phylum Mollusca; class Gastropoda; order Neogastropoda; family Buccinidae; genus Babylonia; species Babylonia areolata. The sequence goes on from NC_134899.1 coordinate 3,681,239, forward strand.
GAAGAGGTTCGTGGAGAGGTTCGTGGTGGAGAGGTTCGTGGAGAGGTTCGTGGAGAGGTGGGTGGAGAGGTTCGTGGAGAGGTTCGTGGAGAGGTTCGTGGTGGAGAGGTTCGTGGTGGAGAGGTTCGTGGAGAGGTTCGTGGAGAGGTGCGTGGTGAAGAGGTTCGTGGAGAGGTTCGTGGTGGAGAGGTTCGTGCAGAGGTTCGTGGAGAGGTGCGTGGTGGAGAGGTTCGTGGAGAGGTGCGTGGTGTAGAGGTTCGTGAAGAGGTTCGTGGAGAGGTTCGTGGAGAGTTGCGTGGTGGAGAGGGTCGTGAAGAGGTTCGTGGAGAGGTTCGTGGAGTGGTTCGTGGAGAGGTTCGTGGAGTGGTTCGTGAAGAGGTTCGTGGAGAGGTGCGTGGTGGAGAGGTTCGTGGAGAGGTTCGTGGTGGAGAGGTTCGTGGAGAGGTGCGTGGTGGAGAGGTGCGTGGAGAGGTTCGTGGAGAGGTTCGTGGAGAGGTTCGTGGTGGAGAGGTTCGTGGAGAGGTTCGTGGAGAGGTTCGTGGTGGAGAGGTTCGTGGAGAGGTTCGTGGAGAGGTTCGTGGAGAGGTTCGTGGTGGAGAGGTTCGTGGAGAGGTTCGTGGAGAGGTTCGTGGTGGAGAGGTTCTTGGTGAGGTTCGTGGTGAGGTTCGTGGTGGAGAGGTTCGTGAAGAGGTTCGTGGAGAGTTGCGTGGTGGAGAGGTTCGTGAAGAGGTTCGTGGAGTGGTTCGTGGAGTGGTTCGTGGAGAGGTTCGTGGAGTGGTTCGTGGAGAGGTGCGTGGAGAGGTGCGTGGTGGAGAAGTTCGTGGAGTGGTTCGTGGAGAGGTTCGTGGAGGGGTTCGTGGAGAGGTTCGCGGAGAGGTTCGTGGAGAGGTTCGTGCAGAGGTTCGTGGAGGGGTTCGTGGAGAGGTTCGTGGAGAGGTTCGTGGAGAGGTGCGTGGTGGAGAGGTTCGTGGAGAGGTTCGTGGTGGAGAGGTTCGTGGAGAGGTTCGTGGAGAGGTTCGTGGTGGAGAGGTTCGTGGAGAGGTTCGTGGAGAGGTTCGTGGTGGAGAGGTTCGTGCAGAGGTTCGTGAAGAGGTTCGTGCAGAGGTTCGTGGAGGAGTTCGCGGAGAGGTTCGTGGAGAGGTTCGTGGAGCTGTTTCTTTCAGTTGTGTGAAAGGAGGAAGGTGGCAGAATGGTACAGACATTTATCTGACAACACAGTGTCCGTGAGGGTTTGGGTTCCATTCCGGCTCGCATTCTTTCTCCCAGGTCTGACTGGAAAACCAAACTGAGCGACTAGTCTTTCGGAGGTGACGATAAACTGAGGTCCAGTGTGCAGCACGCACTTGGCGCTCTGAAAAAAGAACTCAATGCAGCAAGCGTGTTGTCCTCGCGCAAAATTCTGTATGAGAAATCCACTCTGAAAGGTACACATTATAATAATTATAAGCATGCACTCAAGGCCTGACAAGAGCGTTGGGTCATGTTGATATCACGGCATCCGCCTAGTAGATGTGGTGTAACGTACATGGATTTGTCCGAACGCAGTGACGCCTCCTTGAGAATCTGAAACTGACAGTGAAAGCATCTAGTGTCATCAGTTTGTGCGTTAATGTGTGTGGAGGTGTCTATGTCCTGATTGGTGTGGAAAGCAGCGAGTGCCAATAGTTTGTGTTTCATGGTCTGTGGAGTCCTTTATTTGACCCGTGTGGATGTAGCTTGCGTCATCAGATTGTGTGTCGTTGGTTTTGGAATTCATTATTTGACATGCGTGGCAGCAACATGTGTCACTATGGAGTCCCGGAGAAGCTGATCACCCTGACCCAAAATACCAATCAAGGGATGCCGTGCAGGGTTTTGCACAGAGGCCAGATGTCAGAGAGTTTTGAGGTCAAGGCCGCTAACCACTCACTTCCTGTTCCCCTCTTCAGTCCACGCCCCACCCCGTTTGGTGTGTTGATATTCAGTAGTTCTTGGAGCATCGTCTGCAGTGTCTGACATGGAGGACGCTGATCTGGCAACAACAGCGATGAATAATATATGAATAAGCCAGCGACCTGAATTTCAGATTTTTGATAAGTTTTTTGACCACGCTTTTGTCCTTAAAAGAGAGAGGGCATTGAGTGAGATAAACAAAAACAAAAACCCTCCTCTGCAAGGCTTTTAAAGCCATCCACCCCCTCCACTGTAACGCCCCTCACACCCGTCTGTGGATGCCAGCAATCACAATCAAATGTCCACAAATCTGCAGGATATAGGGGCCGATGGGTTCATTAGCAGGCGACGTTTGATTTGATATCTGCCTCTCTCTCTGTCTGTCTGTCTGTCTGTCTCTCTCTCTCACACACGCACACATACGCGCGCGCGCAGCCACGCTTACACACATATGCACGCACACACGCACGCACGCACGCACGCACGCACGCACGGGTCTTACAGGACTAATCAATGTTAATGCATGAATAGAAGATAAAAAGCCCAAGGTCATAGGAACCTGGATCAGACAATTAAAGATAACACGTACCCTACATATCACCTTTTTATCTTTCCTTCTTTCGTGTGTGTGTGTGTGTGTGTGTGTTGTTGTTGTTGTTGTTGGGTTTTGTCTTTTTCAATAATGCCAAACAGTGACATGCTATTATATGTTTTTTTCCTTACAGGCGGCACCATTGAGTGACACCAAAAAACCTGAATGTTAAAGAGAAGGGATTCGATCCAGCAGTCGGTGGAAAATGTGTTAATACCCAAACCTACTCCTACCGAGGAGAAACGTGAATCGTAACAGAAATGGATCGGTTTGGTTGTAGGCAAAACAAGGAGTGGAAAAGGCCTTGTGCGAACCTAAAGAGTTGGGATTGTATGGATTTTGGTGATGTAGGTATTGTGATGTTTCAGAGGTCTTTCCTCTTGTTTTCCCTGGTTCTGTGTTAACGACAGTGTTTGTCAGAAAACTATCGACCATTGTGTTGAAGAAAGCACCGTACTGTTTCATGAACTGACGCATGTATGTATATACGTGCGTGCACACTGACACACAGATACACACACACACACACACACACACACACACACACACACACACACACACACACACACACACACGTAGACATACTTATAGATAGGATGCAGGCTTGTGCACACACACACACACATATATACACAGAGAGAGAGAGAGAGAGAGAGAGAGAGAGTTCTATTTACATTCCCCCTTTTCCGTCCAGGATTACTAATGGCAAAAAGACGCACACAAAGAAACACACGCACGCGCGCGCGCGCGCACACACACACACACACACACACACACAGATAATATATGCACTCACGAGGTTTTACGCACCCCCCGCACCCACCCCCCCCCCCCCCTCCAAACAAAAAACCACAACAGCCATAACTGTGGAATCTTTTCTTTTCACAGGTATTCGTGAAACCGCTAAGATCTGCCGTGAGTGAATCAGGTGCTTTGTCCCCACGTCCAACACCGCCAACAACAAGGAGGAGTCAACTGATGCAACAGAACAGGATTTCCCTCTGATAACTTTCCCTCTGATCAACCTCGTTCGGTTTTCATCTCCTCCTCCTAACACGCGGCTGAAGTTTTTAGATTTCAGTGTGTTGATTTTCGTTTTTGTCGTGGATTTTGTTTGTTTCTTTGTAGGTTGTTGATTTTTGACCAGCCGATCGCGGATGGAATGGATTCAAGTGAAAATACCTTGTAGAACAGTCGCCACTAGTGTGCCACCACGTTCAAGAACAGAAAAACTGCAACAAGAACAACAACAGCAAATCAAAGTTACTACTGTTTAGCTGGTTCATTTACGACTGAGGTGTAACGTGACGCGTCGAGCTGGCTTCACCTGTGATCATAAAAACCAGGTGCAAGGAAGAAAACTTCGAACATGACTTCAGCGTTCATTTGCTTTTGTCCATTTCCATGTTGTGTTCATTGCAATGGTCATTTAGCCTTTTGATGTTGGAGCAACATTAAAATCGTGCGGAATCTTGCTATCAACGGCCGTCAAAGTGGACCAAATGCATCAGGATTATGAATGTTATGATCACTGCCGGTCAAAAGACGATGAACAATCTCGAGAAGCAGTCTGAACGGACAGAACCAGCACTGAATATGGAGTATGAACCGCAGCTCCTTCAAATATACGGTTTACTAAACTCGAGCTGTGAACACAGCAAGCACAAAGGCACAGCAACAGCAGTTAGCATGGCAGTGAATGACGACAGCAAGTGTACAGGGGTGGTCTGAATAGAACAAACTTTGTCACAACGTAAACTTCAGTGGGGAAAAGAACTGGTATAAAGCATCACCACAACGTAAACTTCAGGGGGGAAGAGAACTGGCATAAAGCATCACCACAACGTAAACTAAATGGGGGAATGTGGTATAAAGCATCACCACAACGTAAAGTTCAGGGTGGAAAAGAACTGGTATAAAGCATCACCACAACGTAAAGTTCAGGGTGGAAAAGAACTGGTATAAAGCATCACCACAACGTAAAGTTCAGGGTGGAAAAGAACTGGTATAAAGCATCACTACAACGTAAACCTCAGGGGGGAAAAGAACTGGTATAAAGCATCACCACAACGTAAAGTTCAGGGTGGAAAAGAACTGGTATAAAGCATCACCACAACGTAAAGTTCAGGGGGGGGAATGGGGAAAAGTACTTGTATAAAGCTTCACTAGCAACTACAGCAACAACAGAAAAGATAACAGTTCATAACATTACAACCATCAACGCCCAAGAAAAAAACAACAAAAAACAAACAAACAAAAACGCATCAGCCATCTTGCCCTCCAGAGCAAGGAACACCTTCCCGCAACAACAATGGGGGCGAAGACCTCCAGACTCCCCAGCACGAGACGAGAAGGGGAGGAGCAGGGAGGGGGAGGAGAGGGAGGAGGAGGAGGGCCGGCCCAGCCCAACGACCCCTCCGCCTCCCGCCCCACCCCCTTCATCGAGGCCCCTTACGCCGGCCCATGGGCGGAGTACCAGTTCGTCGACGTCACGGCGCCGGTCCTGGATGACGTCAGCTTCGCCTCTGACGTCAGCAGTGGCAGTGGCGGCGGCCCGGCCCCTTCCTCCTCTGAGGTGACCATGGCCTCCACCGGCACGCGGGGTGTGCTGCAAGCTCTGGAGGGGCCCTACTCTCAGGGCTACAGCCTGGTGACTCTCTGCATGCTGCCAGGAGGCGTCGGATGGCCAGGTGGTGGTGGTGGTGGTGCTGGTGGTGGTGGTAGCTCAGCCAGCCAGCAGAGGCAGGTGTTCGTGCCTGGGAAGGAGGTGCGCTACCAGGGGATTCTTTGCAGGTGAGGTGGTTTTTTTTGTTGTTGTTTTTTTGTCTTTGTAGGTGTTGATGTTGTTTGTTTGTCGTTGATATTGTTGGAGCGATGTCTGTGCTCACCCCAGATCTTTGTTAACACCCTTGGGTCTAAGTTTCCGTCCCCCAGGTTTTTGTTACTCTAGATCTAAGTTTTCCCAGGTTTAAGTTTCCACGGGTCTGGCTCCCCTCCCCTCTTCTCCCCCCCCCCCGCCCCCCCAAAAAACCAAACAAACAAAAATTAGCGAGTCTGCATTCCCCCAGGTCTGTGTTCTCACAGGTATATATTCCCCCAGGCCTATGTTCCCCGAGGTCTAAGTTCCCCCCGACCCATACTGGGCACTGACCAGCACCCCTAGATAAATGTATGAATGACGAAACATACATAGACCTGCGGGAACAACGACCTGGTGGAATATAGACGTGGGGAAATATAGACTTGGGAAAGCAAAGACCTGGGGAAAAAAGACGCAGAAAACGTCACTTTGGGGGAACATAGACCTGGGGGGAACATAGACCTGGGGGAACACAGACCTGGGGGAACATAGACCTGGGGGAACATAGACCTGGGGGAACACAGACCTGGGGGAACATAGACCTGGGGGAACATAGACCTGGGGGAACACAGACCTGGGGGAACACAGACCTGGGGGAACATAGACCTGGGGGAACATAGACCTGGGGGAACACAGACCTGGGGGAACATAGACCTGGGGGAACACAGACCTGGGGGAACACAGACCTGGGGGAACACAGACCTGGGGGAACACAGACCTGGCTGACATTTTCTGTCTTATCTCAATCTGTCTGTCTCTTGTCTCTCATTTTCATTATCTGTCTTCTCTCTCTTCCCCCCTCTCTCTCTCCCTCCCTCTCTCTCTCTCTCCCCCTCTCTCTCTCTCCCTCTCTCTCCCTCCCTCTCCCTCCCTCTCTCTCCCCCTCCCTCTCTCTCCCTCTCTCTCTCTCCCACCCTCTCTCTCTCTCCCCCCCTCTCTCTCTCCCTCTCTCCCTCCCTCTCTCTCCCCCCCTCTCTCTCTCCCTCCCTCTCTCTCTCTCCCTCCCTCCCTCTCTCTCTCCCCCTCTCTCTCTCCCTACCTCCCTCTCTCTCTCTCTCTCCCTCTCCCTCCCTCTCTCTCCCTCTCTCACTCCCTCTCTCTCCCTCCTCTCTCTCTCTCTCTCTCTCTCTCAGTTTCTCTCTGTGTATCCCCGCCCCTCTGTCTCCCTTTTCATACCTCCATGTTTTGTTTTCTCTCAGAAACAAACTTTCTTTCACTATGACATTGCTTGTTTGTTTCTGTACCTATGTTCTTCTTACTCCCACCTTTTGGTTTTTTTTTCGGAATGATGATTATAATTATTTGAAAAGTTGAACTGCCCGTTTTCAAGCAGGTAGTGGAATCCGGTTTGGTCACTGGGGCGGAACAGTGTGTGTGTGTGTGTGTGTGTGTGTGTGTGTGTGTGTGTGTGCGTGCGTGCGTGCGTGCTTGCGTGTGTGTGTGTTTGTGTGTGAGAGAGATAGAGATAGATAGATAGTTAGATAGAGAGAGAGAGAGAGAGTGTGTGTGTGTGTGTGTGTGTGTGTGTGTGAGAGAGAGAGAGAGAGAGAGAGAGAGCGTGTGTGTGTGCGCGTGTGTGTGTGCGCGCGCGTGCGAGAGAGAGGGAGAGAACGAACGAACGAACAAGCTAACGAACTTTTTTTTTAATGAGGGAAGTGGAATGAGCATGCACATGCTTTTTTTTTTACATCCAGCCCACAGGGCAAAGAGAAATGAAATCAAAATACTCCCAGGATATCAAAAGGTTATAGAAGTACATACATGACACAGTAAACATTTACAGGTACATAATCATAATGCAATGACAAAAATGTATATAAATATAGTAATATAAAAGTGCAGAGAGAGAGAGAGAGAGAGAGAGAGAGAGAGAGAGAGAGACAGACAGACAGACAGACAGACAGACAGACAGACAAGACAAGACAAATTCTTCATTTCGAGGATAATAGATAAGCACTGGTGTGCTTTTTTACATCCACTTACCCCCATGAATAGGGTCTACACTACACAATATTTAATAGAGAGAGAGAGAGAGAGAGAGAGAGAGAGAGAGATGGTGATGATGATGATGATGACGTACACACATGACATTCGGACACACACAAATACATACGTAAACATTCAAATGTAAATGATGATAATGCCTGTAGTTGAAGACGGACTGAAACAGAAAGACAAAGCATGATGATCAGAAAATTCCGAACAAATTCGTTTGAAGGTGTCAGCAACTTCTTTCATTAAATGAGCATGATATGCAGTTTTAAATTTATTTAATGAGGTGTGGTTATGCAGACAGGATGGAATATTGTTCCAGAGCAAACCACCAGAATACATGAGGCTGGATTTATATAGATCATTTCTAGGAAGAGGCAGCATTAACTTATGAGCATGGCGATTAAAATAAAAATAAATTGAACTAGTAACTGATGGTGGAGCACTACCAGAAAATATTTTGAACATGAAAACTGCTTTGTTATACTTGAGTTTCAAGTTCAGTGGAAGAATGTCCAACATAGTAAAGTCTGTAAAGGACATGGAGGAAGATTTAAGTAAAACTAATTTCAGAGCATGTCTGTAAAGACTATGCAGAGGTTTGAGAATATTTTTGCTGGCCAGATCCCAGATTGTGGATGCATAATTTATATGAGATTCAATGAAGGCATGGAAAAACATTTTACGGGAATGGACATCTAAGAAATGTTTGATCTTGGATAGCTGTTAGATCTTTTTAGAGAGAGTATTGCATATCATTCCAACATGCTCAGACCACGATAGGTTGTTGTCAGTTTCTACCCCTAAAACTTTGTGAAACTCAACTTCATCTACGATTTTATTATTAATGAACAGAGGAAGACAAATATCAGTTATATTGACGCTTTTGTCTGGTGGTTATCATCATATATTTTGTTTTATACGGGTTAAGGCTCATGTGGTTAAACTCTGACCATTCAACTAACTGATTGATATTTCTTTGTAATGATGTACACATTTCATCCCTTTCTGCGAACACTTCACAGTGTGCTGTTAAAGACAGGGGCAAATCGTTAATATAAATGGAAAATAGTATAGGTCCAAGGACCCAACCCTGAGGTACACCATACTTCACTGGCATAAGAGATGATTTATGCCCATTGACCAGCACCACTTGCTTTCTTTTATCCAGGAATGAAGAGATACGTTTTAGTGTGTAACTTGGTAGGCCATATATTCTAAGCTTTTTCAGAAGAAGAGTGTGGTCTATTACATCAAAGGCTTTGGCAAAATCAACAAAGACAACTCCAGTTATTTTGTTATCGTTTATATTAGTAAGCCATTTATCAACGAAACTGGTTAGTGCAGTGTGACATGAGTGGTATTTCCTAAATCCAAGAGAGAGAGAGAGAGATGGAGAGACAGAGAGAGCGACAGAGAGAGACAGAGACAGAGAGAGGTCGCAGCTGTCTACTGACATAGCTGTTGACAGTGGTGAAGAGAACCACAATAGAAATATGGATGAGGCAGTGGTCGTGTAGACTCTTGTCACGTTGCTGTCACCCTAAAAATAGTTGCTGGCTAATGAATGTACAGTGTGTGTGTGTGTGTGTGTGTGTGTGTGTGTGTGTGTGTGTGTGTGTGACAGAGAGAGAGAGAGCGAATGCAAATGCGAATGAGAACGCGAATAATTCATTCCTCATTAGGCCATAGCCCCTCATGAAGAGGTGTGTGTGTGTGTGTGTGTGTGTGTGTGTGTGTGTGTGTAAGTGAGAGAGAGAGAGAGAAACAGAGAGAGAGAGAGAGATGCGCGCGCGCAAATCAACCCAGACAGTTCTTGTGCTTCATCAGTTTGTCGCTTTAGGGTTTCATGAATCTTCAAAATCGCTTTCAAGAACAACAAACAACAAAAGTGGCTAACTACCCAGCCAGCCTTGAAATAGCCTGTTGACGCTCAGGTGGGCTGTCAACAACGTGATTCCACACCTGTCCCTCACGTCCTTTTTCCAACGCAAGAACGCAAGCACACACAAATAAGGCGCACGAGCCTACGCCCCCCCCCCCTCCCCTCCCCACACACACACACACACACACACACACACACACACAAGCACGCGCGTATACACACACACACGCGCGCACACAGTGGTGTGTATGTTTCTGTCTCACTCTCTCTCCACTCGCTCAGTAACATACGCTCACACACAAGCACGCACGCACGCACACGCGCACATATAATCCAGCACAAAGAATGAAACACATGGGTCTCCGCAAGCAACTGGGCGGGATCGTTTCTTGTTATTTTTCAATATTCTTTTTTCCTGACAACTTGAACGAATGGCGGCAATCAACAGGTGATCACAGCTTCAACTCTGGCAAGTCAGCAAGGCGAAAAAAAACACACAACAAAACACAACGCAACGCAACGCAGCGGTACTCAACACAGCACAACGCAACGCAACGCAACGCAACACAAGACTACACAACACAACACAACACCACACAACGCGGCACAGAACAACACAGCGCTACACAACACCACACAACGCGGCACAGAACAACACAGCACTACACAACACAACACAACACCACACAACGCAGCACAAAACAACACAGCACTACACAACACTACACAACACTACACAACACAACACGACACAACACGACACGACACGACACACAACATTACACAACACTACGCAACGCAACGCAACATAGCACAACACAACGCAACACAACGCGACGCAACGTAACACAACGCAATGCAACACTGCACTACACAACACTACGCGACACAACACTACACAACACAACGCAACGTAACGCAACGTAACGTAACGTAACGTAACGCAACACAACAACACAAAACAGCACAGCGCAACACAACACAACACAGCACAACACAACACACCACAACACAGCACAACACAAAACAGCACAGCGCAACACAACAACACAACACAACACAACGCAACGCAACGTAACACAACGCAATGCAACGCAACACTGCACTGCACAACACAACACAACACAACACACCAAAAAGACATTCCGGCTTCCAAGCAACGCGTGACTCGTGTGACTCGAGGCAGCCTGAGAGAGCATCGTGAACTGTACTGTTACCACTCATCAACCCTCCCTCTTTGTCTCCGCACCCATGAACCACCTTGCTGTTCAAGGCCGGCTGTTCCTCAAGCTGATTACACACCTGCACTGCACTGTCTGATCTCCCCCTCCCCCCCTCCCACCCCCCTCCACCGTCCCACCCCCACCCAGCCTCCCATGCTTGCCGCTTTTTAAAGGGGGAAGAACTCTCGTTTGAAGACGAGAAGGCGATTCTGTCGCTCGCGGCAGACATCTGTGTTGTGACAAAAAAAGAGTAATACAATACAATCCATCTGGCATTCCTCCGAAGGAGGTGGATTTGTTCGTGGGGGGCGAGGGGAAGGGAAGGGTGGTCCTGGCTGTCTAAAGAGAGGTTGTTCACCTGGTTGTTCATCTGGCGTTCCAAGCAGGGAGTCACAACGGGTGCAACAGCCGAGTGGTGATGAAAGCGTTGGACTTCCAGTCTGAGACTCCCTGGATCGACTCTCGGTGACAGCTTGTGGTGGGGACTTGTTCGATCTCCCTGGTCAACATATGTGCAGACCTGCTTGTGTTTGAACCCACAGCGTGTGTATACGCACGAAGAAGATCAAATACGCACGTTAAATATCCTGTAATCCATGTCAGCATTCAGTGGGGTATGGAAACTAGAACATGCCCAGCATGCACACCCCGGAAAACAGAGTATGGCTGCCTACATGGCGGGATAATAAACAAAACGGCCATGGTCATAAAATATTACATGTCTGTCTGAGTGTGTATATGTGCGTGCCTTAAACCTGATTGAACGACTCGGGAAACGAATGATGAGCGCCCAGTGGCAGCCGTCAGTCGGCTCTACCCAGGTAAGCAACCTGTTGTGCAAATGACCCCGTGTTTGTAAAGCGATAAGAGCTTGGTCTTCTACCAGGGATAGGCGCTATGTAAGTGTCCTTCATTCATTCATTCACGAAAGACGTTTTGAAAGACGTGAGTTTGGTGGGGTGGGGTATATACGACATTCTGGGCGGCGCCCTTAACATCAAACTGTTCAGAACTGTAGTCTTGGATCGAGCATGGAGGCCTGTTGGTTCCAGGGGGTGTGTCCTGGCTGGCTGTCCGAGCGCGCGGTTTGTGACCACTAGTCTAAAAATAGATGGGTAGCTCATTGGCCAGGAAAGCTGAAGCCAACTGGACGCCATATTGTTCCTCGTATCCGGCCGTCAGTCCGTTGAGAAGTCGTCTGCTAACTAGTTGGTGGTAGTTTCTGAACTGTAACTGTGTATCTTCAATGGAATCGTGTTATGCTTGCCCCCACGACATGCCAAATGTTGTGTCTTGATTGATATCTGCCAATGGTTTAGTTACCAAAGATATGACAGGAAGACAGAGCAGTGCCACACAGCGCAAACTTGCTGTGGAGGCACACACAGGATTGTCAGTTTGTTAACCAATGCCGCGAAGCCAGCTGAGCGCTCGGCTACATAGATGAAGTTACCGCTTCGGGCTGTATTGACACGAGTTAGCAAAGGGGTACAGAGAAGGCATGCACTAGCCACCAGTTTCTAGAGCAGGGGGTCAGAGCAGTGCCTCGTGAGGGTGAACACACCGCACCACAGGCCTACATGCTGCGTGTGTTAGGAGCACGGTGAAGGGGAGGATTGGAGCGCGTTTGATCACGGCGTGACGTCACGAGGGTGGGACCTTACCGAGCCAACCGTTAGTTGTAAGGGGGGGGGCCGGGGGGAGGGGTGCAGGGTGGGGTGGGGGGGACCGTAATGTGGCGTGTATAATGAGTGCTGAGTGCGTTAGTCACCTGTCACCTGTGTGCACCCCCCCCCCCACCCTCCCCCACTCTCCCATACGCCCCACTCCCCCCCCCCCAACCCCCCTTGTACTTCATGCAATGAAAGCTCTAAGAAAATGTGTGAGGTCTGCAATGCATACAAGGTGTTTGTGTGTGTGTGTGTG
>NC_134899.1:3698648-3701148 GCF_041734735.1 Babylonia areolata
TCCCTCCCTCCCCCCCCCCTCCTGTCTCACTCTCTCACACTCTTTCCCTCTCTCCCTCTATCTCTATCTCTTTCTTTCTCTTCTGTCTCACTCGCTCTCTCCCTCTCTCTCTCCCTTTCTCTCTCTCTCTCCCTTTCTCTCTCTCTCCCTCTTTCTCCCTTTCTCTCTCTCTCTCTTTCCTGTCTCACTCACTCACTCTCTCTCCCTCTCCCTTTCTCTCTCTTTCTCCTGTCTCACTTACTCTCTCCCTCTCTCTCTCCCTCCCCTTCCCCCCCCTCCACACACACACACACACACTCTGTCTCTGTGTGTCTGTCTGTCTGAATCTCTCTCTCTCTCTCTCTCTGTGATTTACTATACACAAGAAGCACTTTTGTTCTGCAGGTTTAAGTTAGTAGGTATTTTACATTTTGTTGTCGCTGCGTGATCCCCGTATTATGTATTATTGACCTCTTTCTAGGGGCCGGAGGCCTGGAGATTAAACTTTTTGTTCTTGTTCTTGTTCTCTCTGTGTCTCGGTCTCTCGGTCTCTCTCTCTCTCTCTCTGTCTCGGTCTCTGTCTCGGTCTCTCTCTCGGTCTCTCTCTCTCTCTCTCTCTCTCTCTCTCTCTCACACACACACACACACACACACACTGCATATATTCATTTTAACATACATGTGTACCTCATAGCTACCCTCAACACATACGCACACATAGGCATGCACAAACACAAACATACATAAACAGACTTGCGCGCGCGCACACACACACACACACACACACGGACACAAATACACATTCATATACATGCATGTAGTTATGTTCACATACATAATTTATATAAACACATATAGTCAAGCACAGCTAACGCAAAGGAAGTGGACCTGCCACAACTGAACTTACTGCTGAGGGAAAAGGTGAGTTTTGAGACGAGATTTAAAAGATGCAAAGGAATCAAAATGACGGAGGTTATCAGGGAGCTTGTTCCACGTCTTTGGCGATTGAAAAGAAAACTATCTGTGTCCATATGTCTTACTTCTGACGTGAGGTATCCTGAGAAGTCGAGTATCAGAGGAAGAACGGAGCTGGCGAGACAGAGTATAGATATGGAGGAGTTTATAAACATACTTGGGGCCAAATCCGTTGACTGCAGAAAAGGTCAGAGTGGATAGCTTATAGTCTATTCGATCAGAAACAGGCAACCAATGGAGAGACTGAATGAGAGGAGAAGCATGGTCAAATTTAGAAGCTCTGCAAATGAGTCTGGCAGCGTTATTCTGAATTCGTTGGAGTCTGTCTAACAGATATTTGGGAGGGTCGGCCAAAAGAGAGTTGCAGTAATCCAATCTTGAGAGAACCAGAGCGTATGCACCCCATCCCCCCCCACCCCCCCCCCTCCCCTTACACACACACACACACGAGTTAGTTGTCCACACGTGCACTAACACACGAACAAACACATGCGAAGATTGAGATTCATAGATTACGCGTATGTGTCTCTGGAGGGTGTGTGTGAGTGTGTGTGTGTGTGTGTGTGTGTGTGTGTGTGGTGGTGTGTGTGTGTGTGTGTGTGTCTATGTGTGTGGTGTGGTGTGGTGTGTGTGTGAGAGAGAGAGAGAGGGTGGGAGGTGGGAAGGGGGGGGGTGGAGATGGAGAGAGAAGGAAAGAAAGAGGGAGAGAGAAAAAAAGCCACATCAAGGACAATCAACTTATATAAGAGGACGAACGAAAAACAAAACAACAACCGGAAATGATGGATAGGCAAGCAAAATTTCCTTTGTGAAAACATATGCACTGAAAACAATATTGCCAAAACAAATTTGATTACGCGAGAAACATTCATTTGAAATCCTGAAAAAACAAGCTGTGGTATCTTTCCCTTGAGAATCGAGGCTTTTCCGTTTAGTTTTGTACCGTCCTGAAAGCATCTTTGCATGTCATGATTAATTAGTTGTCGTGGTTTTTTTTTGTTTTTTTTAAATGCATGTTTATAATCAAAGATTTGTGGGAAGGGATGTTTTATGTTGTGTGGCGAGATTAACACAATCAGGTGTGGGTTTTTTTAAAAATTTCTTTTGTATTTTTATTGTTTTACATTTGATTAAAACAACATTTTTCTCTTTTGCACTTTCTTAATGTCTGTCCCCAATACTACTGAAACTGAAACTGAAACTGTCCCCAATATATGTCCTTTCCCTGGCTTCTTCCGAGTGCATTGGAGTGTCGTGTGTGTGTGTGTGTGTGTGTGTGTGTGTGTGTGTGTAACTTGACTTGACGTGACTTAACTTCATTTATTGTCATAAAATCCTTAAGGATTAATAGACACAACAAAGAACAAAAGGAACAAAGAAATAAACGGTCATCTAATGCGCATGCACTGAAATACATAGCTGGCAAGTGTTTTTTGACAGTCATCGCAGGTGAATAAGTCACTTGGTTTTAGGATATTGTTTTGTATTTTTCTAGTTTATAATCAAAGATTTGTGGGAAGGGATGTTTTATGCTGTGGGCGAGATT
>NC_134899.1:3711148-3723648 GCF_041734735.1 Babylonia areolata
TCAGCTGACAAAATTTTTGCAGAGAAAATGTCAATGTTAAAGTTTACCACGGACACACACACACACACACACACACACACAGACAACCGAACACCGGGTTAAAACATAGACTCACTTTGTTTACACAAGTGAGTCAAAAAGGGGGTGACGTAACAGGACAGACGTGTAAACACAGGGAACTGAAGGCCAAGTCCAGCGAACTTCACTCACAGTCACATTCGGCTTGAGGGAGCAGAAAAAGGGTGACCACTCGCTACGGCGATCGCTCACTGAGTCATACGTTCGTCTTTATTCAGTCATTATGTTTCTAAACGGAGGGGTTTCGCGAGAAAGGATGGGATTTTTGGTTTCCTTCTTTTATTTCGTCTTTCTTTCATTTTTCTTTTCTTTCCATGCAGAGAAATATACATCATGGGATGATGGTATGTATATATTGCTGGTTTCTTCTTTTTTTTTTTCTTCATACGAACGGCGAAAGAGACGACGTTAACAGCGTTTCACCCCAATTACCATCATCAAAATATTGCAAGCGGAAGGCTCTTATACTGAAGAGGTGAATATTGACAAAGAATACCACAATTCAGACGACGGAAGCTAAAGGTTGGGTCATTCAGACACCCACTGGACATCCGAGGGGTCTGTGTAGAGGAGAAGAGAGGACTGGCCGTACTGAGTGAGTTAAAACTGTAAGCTTTTTGCCATGAAACTGCAAGTCGTTCGCTTTTTTCAGCTGTAACTTATCAGCTTTTAAAACTGTCAGCTTTTTTTTTCTGTAAGAGTCAAAGACATCTGCTTCAAACCTGAAGTTTTGTGATTCAGATCGTAAGCCTTCTACTTCAAAACCATTTGCTTTAAAAAGAAAAAAAAAAAGAAAAGAAAAAAAGAAAAAAAAAAAGAAAAAAGGACAACAAAGCATTCATATATTTCTGCATCAATATATGCGCGCACACATACACTTATATATATATATATATTTATTTATAAAAAAAAAAATATTTATAATATATTGTGCAAAATATAATGATGGCCATCTGACATTAAAACTAAACTACACACACACACACACACACACACACACACACACACACACACACACACACACACACACACACACACACATATTATATATATATATATAATGTATGTATAATATATTGTGCAAAATATAATTATGGTCATCTGGCATTAAAACTAAACTACACACACACACACACACACACACACACACGCACGCACGCACGCACGCACTCACGCACACACACACACACACACACACACAGAGGTACCCCTTGTACACACACACACACACACACACACACACATATATATATATATATATATAAGCAAAACTAATCTGAAAGTTGCAGAAAGTTTGTTTGTGTTATAAAGCGATTGAAGAAAGAATAAAAAAAGGAATAGGAAGAAAAGGGCAACACAGGAGAGATTAATATACACTGACACAGAAAAATATTTATCTGATCAACAACAACGAAAAATCCTCTGGAGGGAGAGAGAAACACAGAACTCAGAACTCAAAACGTTTTTTTTATTCAAGGATTAATAGTTTTAGGCATGGCCCATTCTATCAACCTGTCCTGTTACAATAACGTAATGGAAAGGGGAGAAAGAGAGAAGGAAAAAAAAAAGTCCTGCAGAAGGAATATAATAACACACACACACACACACACACACACACACCAAAGCTTTAGGAAAGGACAGAGAGAGAGAGAGAGAGAGAGAGAGAGAGAGAGAGAATGAATGAATGAATGAATGAATGAATCTTTATTTTCCAACGGTGAAGATATTAGCACTTTGGCCGACTTACACATCTGCCGTTGTTCTAAGAGACACACAAACATGTACGCATATAATAATAATAATATAGTTCGAATGAATCTCAAAGTTTTTATTTTCTTGTTATTGTTGTTTTGAAAAAGCTCAGAGACGTTTACAGAAATGGAGGAGAGAGAGAGAGAGAGAGAGAGAGAGAGAGAGAGAGAGAGAGAGAGAATGTGTGTGTTTGTGTGTGTTCGTGTGTGTGTGTGTGTGTGTGTGTGTGTGTGTGTGTGTGTGTGTGTGTGTGTGTGTGTGTGTGTGACAGAGAGAGACAGACAGACAGAAGAAAGAGAGGGGGAAGGCACAGGAGAGAGAGAGAGAGAGAGAGAGAGAGAGAGAGAGAGAGAGAGAGAGAATGTGTGTGTGTGTGTGTGTGTGTGTGTGTGTGTGTTCGTGTGTGTGTGTGTGTGTGTGTGTGTGTGTGTGTGTGTGTGTGACAGAGACAGACAGACAGACAGAAGAAAGAGAAGGGGAAGGCACAGAGGAGAGCGAGGGGGAGAGAGAGAGAGAGAGAGAGAGAGAGAGAGAGAGAGAGAGAGAGAGAGAGAGAGAGAAGCATAACAAAAAGAAACAGATATAAGCATTCTGACAGGGACTCATTAAACATGTCCCCGGCTTTTTTGTTGTTGTTTGCTTGTTTGTTTGTTTGTTTTTTTTTTGCTTTTTTAAAAATTTTATATAGTTTCATCCACCAATGCATTCGCTTGTAAAGGAAGTTCGAATGAATCTCAAAGTTTTTATTTTCTTGTTATTGTTGTTTTGAAAAAGCTCAGAGACGTTTAGAGAAATGGAGTGGGAGAGAGAGAGAGAGAGAGAGAGAGAGAGAGAGAGAGACAGACAGACAGACAGAGAGACAGACACACACACACACACACACACACACACACAGAGAGAGAGAGAGAGAGAGAGAGAGAGAGAGAGAGAGCACTAAACACTGAAATGTTTTATGTCATTACATACATACAAAATGATAATTATGTTCATTCTGAAAGAGAGAGACAGGCAGACAGATAGACAGACAGAGGCAGAGAGACAGTTTTAAAAACCATGTCATTTTCTCGATTGCTTTTGGAAAGGACAGGAAGTTGTCGTCACAGGAGGACAGATTGGGCTCTCCAAAGGGAATATGTCAACGTTAAAATCTTTTCTTTCTTTTCTTTTCTTTTTTTCTTTTTTTTAAAGAAAGAAAGACAGAAAAGTGCCCGGAAAAGAGTAAAAAGAATCCACAAGAAAAGAAGACAGACGAAAGAAGAATTAAGGACAGAGTCAAATAATGAGTCTGACGGGCGCAATAGCCGAGTGGTTAAAGCGTTGGACTTTCAATCTGGGGAACCCGGGTTCGAATCTCGGTGACGGCGCCTGGTGGGTAAAGGGTGGGGATTTTTCCGATCTCCCCAGGTCAACATATGTGCAGACCTGCTTGTGCCAGAACCCCCTTCGTGTGTATACGCAAGCAGAAGATCAAAATACGCACGTTAAAGATGCTGTAATCCATGTCAGCGTTGGGTGGGTTAAAGAAACAAGAACATACTCAGCATGCACACTCCCGAAAACGGAGTATGGCTGTCTACATATCGGGGTAAAAACGGTCATACACGTAAAAGCCCGCTCGTGTCCATACGAGTGAACGTGGGAGTTGCAGCCTACGAACGAAAAAGAAGAAAAGAAATAATGATTCTGTCTCATCAAGCGGCCATTGACAGTGGCGTCACGCACGGTCAAGGAATAGGCGAAACGGACCTGTTGTCATAGGACCATAGCACCCCACAGTGAAACGGACCTGTTGTCATAGGACCATAGCACCCCACAGTGAAACGGACCTGTTGTCATAGGACCATAGCACCCCACCTCCCCGCAGTGAAACGGACCTGTTGTCATAGGACCATAGCACCCCACCTCCCCGCAGTGAAACGGACCTGTTGTCATAGGACCATAGCACCCCACCTCCCCGCAGTGAAACGGACCTGTTGTCATAGGACCATAGCACCCCACCTCCCCGCAGTGAAACGGACCTGTTGTCATAGGACCATAGCACCCCACAGTGAAACGGACCTGTTGTCATAGGACCATAGCACCCCACAGTGAAACGGACCTGTTGTCATAGGACCATAGCACCCCACCACTCCGCAGTGAAACGGACCTGTTGTCATAGGACCATAGCACCCCACCACTCCGCAGTGAAACGGACCTGTTGTCATTGGACCATAGCACCCCACAGTGAAACGGACCTGTTGTCATTGGACCATAGCACCCCACAGTGAAACGGACCTGTTGTCATTGGACCATAGCACCCCACAGTGAAACGGACCTGTTGTCATAGGACCATAGCACCCCACCACTCCGCAGTGAACCCACACTCGTTTTTTGACTCACTTGTGTAAACAAAGTGAGTCTATGTTTTAACCCGGTGTTCGGTTGTGTGTGTGTGTGTGTGTGTGTGTGTGTGTGTGTGTGTGTGTGTCCGTGGTAAATTTTAACATTGACATTTTCTCTGCAACTACTTTGTCAGTTGACACCAAATTAGGCATAAAAATAGGAAAAATTCAGTTCTTTCCAGTCATCTTGTTTAAAACAATATTGCACCTCTGGGATGGGCACAAAAAAATGAAGCCTAATTATATGCAAACTGCATTTACTGTTATATTTATAATTTTTGTATTCTCTAAACTTGGCACTTTGATCTGATATTGTGACCCAACAACAAGAGCAGTCATTATTATCATTTTTTGTTCAAACAGAAACTTCTTTTGCTAAGCATGGAAGTTTTATTTATTTTGCAAACGTTTTGGTGCAGATAGTAAAAAAGGGAAATTACTCTGTAATTATGCAAGGGGACTTAATTTGCTTTAAACTGATCTTTCTCATCTTAAACATTACATTTTGAAATTATACACAATATATCAAAAGCTTGGATTTTTTTTTTTTCAGTGTATCACAAGTGAGTCTTGAAGGCCTTGCCTCTCTTGTTGTTTCTGTTTTTCGCTTGGGAATGAGCTCCCTTTTTTCCGCTTCATCAAATCTCTTCTCTCAGCTGGATAAAGTCTGGCATCAAACCTACATCTTTCCAGAACTGGAGCCTCTCTGGCGGGCAAAATTCCCGGACTGCGCTTGTTGTTCCGGCTTTCTAGTTTGGCTGGATGTGTTTTGAAGATTATCTTTCATCCCTCTGCATCAGAATTATATGTGCATGGATGTGAATGACTGGCGTGAAAGATCCGCTTTGATTTGCTTTGTTTGCCTGTTTGTTTTGCACAAGATTCAGCGATATCTATCTATTTATCTATGCTTCTTATTTCTTCTCATTCTGATGATGATGATGTTGTGACGATGATGATGATGATGATGATGATGATAATAACATGATAATGATCATGATGATGATGATCATCATGATGATGAAGAAGATGATATTATAATGATGATGATGATGACGAAACTATGATGATGATGATGATGATATGATGATGATGATATGATGATGATGATGATATGATGATGATGATGATGATATGATGACGACGACGACGATGATGATGATGGTTATACACGCGCGTAAATGTTTGTGTTGGAAGAAAGGGAGGGGGGGGGGGGGGGTTGGTTCTGGAAGGGGAACAGTGAAGACAGTGTGAGAGAGCTAAGTTGGGAGGGTAAAGCTTCCACAGAACGACCGTCCATCGCTGAAAACTGGCCTGTCGTTCTCCATCCCCTGAACAGCTTATTTATGGCTTCTTTCAGCCAGCGTCTCTCTGTCCCACCCTCTCTTCTTTTTCATCCCCAGGTCAGTCACTGGCTCAATCTTTCGATAAAGCTTGCTGGAAGTTTTTTTGTTTCCCTGAGGTGTCAGATACTATAAATAGACCCCTGACCTTTTAATGGCACTGCATAGTGCGGGTGCCTGTGCTAAGGAGAAAGTTGTAAACGAGGTCTTCAAGAAAACCGGAGACTACCACCTGCATGTTTTATGAATTAGGGCTAAAGGGGTTAGTGGGGGAGAGGGAAGGGGGCGAGAGAGTGTGGTAGGAGGTGGGTGGGGTGGGGTTGTAGGGTGGAGGAAGAGAGTGTGGTTGGAGGTGGGTGGGTTGAGGGGGGTGCAGGATGGAGGAAGAGTGTGGTGGGAGGTGGGTGGGGTGAGGGGGGTGTAGGATGGAGGAAGAGAGTGTGGTGGGAGGTGGGTGGGGTGGGGGGGGTGTAGGATGGAGGAAGAGAGTGTGGTGGGAGGTGGGTGGGGTGAGGGGGGTGTAGGATGGAGGAAGAGAGTGTGGTGGGAGGTGGGTGGGGTGAGGGGGGTGTAGGATGGAGGAAGAGTGTGGTGGGAGGTGGGTGGGGTAGGGTGGGGGTGTAGGATGGAGGAAGAGTGTGGTGGGAGGTGTGTGGGGTGAGGGGGGTGTAGGATGGAGGAAGAGTGTGGTGGGAGGTGGGTGGGGTAGGGTGGGGGTGTAGGATGGAGGAAGAGTGTGGTGGGAGGTGGGTGGGGTAGGGTGGGGGTGTAGGATGGAGGAAGAGTGTGGTGGGAGGTGGGTGGGGTGGGGTTGAGGGGGGTGCAGGATGGAGGAAGAGTGTGGTGGGAGGTGGGTGGGGTAGGGTGGGGGTGTAGGATGGAGGAAGAGTGTGGTGGGAGGTGTGTGGGGTGGGGTTGAGGGGGGTGTAGGATGGAGGAAGAGTGTGGTGGGAGGTGGGTGGGGTGAGGGGGGTGCAGGATGGAGGAAGAGAGTGTGGTGGGAGGTGGGTGGGGTGGGGGATGCAGGATGGAGGAAGAGAGTGTGGTGGGAGGTGGGGGTGGGGTGGGGGGTGCAGGATGGAGGAAGAGTGTGGTGGGAGGTGGGTGGGGTGGGGGTGTAGTAGGATGGAGGAAGAGTGTGGTGGGAGGTGGGTGGGGTGGGGTGGGGGTGTAGGATGGAGGAAGAGTGTGGTGGGAGGTGGGTGGGGTGGGGTGGGGGGTGCAGGATGGAGGAAGAGTGTGGTGGGAGGTGGGTGGGGTGGGGGGTGGGGTTGTAGGGTGGAGGAAGAGTGTGGTGGGAGGTGGGTGGGGTGGGGTGGGGTGCAGGATGGAGGAAGAGTGTGGTGGGAGGTGGGTGGGGTGGGGTGGGGGGTGTAGGATGGAGGAAGAGTGTGGTGGGAGGTGGGTGGGGTGGGGTGGGGTGCAGGATGAAGAGTGTGGTG
This sequence comes from Babylonia areolata, assembly GCF_041734735.1. Classification (NCBI taxonomy): domain Eukaryota; kingdom Metazoa; phylum Mollusca; class Gastropoda; order Neogastropoda; family Buccinidae; genus Babylonia; species Babylonia areolata. The sequence goes on from NC_134899.1 coordinate 3,718,145, forward strand.
GGAGGTGGGTGGGGTGGGGTGGGGGGTGTAGGATGGAGGAAGAGTGTGGTGGGAGGTGGGTGGGGTGGGGTGGGGGGTGTATGATGGAGGAAGAGTGTGGTGGGAGGTGGGTGGGGTAGGGTGGGGGGTGTAGGATGGAGGAAGAGTGTGGTGGGAGGTGTGTGGGGTGGGGTGGGGGGTGTAGGATGGAGGAAGAGTGTGGTGGGAGGTGGGTGGGGTGGGGTGGGGGGTGTAGGATGGAGGAAGTGTGGTGGGAGGTGTGTGGGGTGGGGTGGGGGGTGTAGGATGGAGGAAGAGTGTGGTGGGAGGTGTGTGGGGTGGGGGTGGGGGGGTGTAGGATGGAGGAAGAGTGTGGTGGGAGGTGTGTGGGGTGGGGGGTGGTGTAGGATGGAGGAAGAGTGTGGTGGGAGGTGGGTGGGGTGGGGGGGGGTGTAGGATGGAGGAAGAGTGTGGTGGGAGGTGTGTGGGGTGGGGGGGTGTAGGATGGAGGAAGAGTGTGGTGGGAGGTGTGTGGGGTGGGGGGGGGGTGTAGGATGGAGGAAGAGTGTGGTGGGAGGTGGGTGGGGTGGGGGGTGTAGGATGGAGGAAGAGTGTGGTGGGAGGTGTGTGGGGTGGGGGTGGGGGGTGTAGGATGGAGGAAGAGTGTGGTGGGAGGTGGGTGGGGTGGGGTGGAGGGGGGTGTAGGATGGAGGAAGAGTGTGGTGGGAGGTGTGTGGGGGGGGTGTAGGATGGAGGAAGAGTGTGGTGGGAGGTGGGCGGGGTGGGGTGGAGGGGGGTGTAGGATGGAGGAAGAGTGTGGTGGGAGGTGGGGGTGGGGTGGGGGGTGCAGGATGGAGGAAGAGTGTGGTGGGAGGTGGGCGGGGTGGGGTGGAGGGGGGTGTAGGATGGAGGAAGAGAGTGTGGTGGGAGGTGGGTGGGGTGGGGGGGGTGTAGGATGGAGGAAGAGAGTGTGGTGGGAGGTGGGTGGGGTGAGGGGGGTGTAGGATGGAGGAAGAGAGTGTGGTGGGAGGTGGGTGGGGTGAGGGGGGTGTAGGATGGAGGAAGAGTGTGGTGGGAGGTGGGTGGGGTAGGGTAGGGGTGTAGGATGGAGGAAGAGTGTGGTGGGAGGTGTGTGGGGTGAGGGGGGTGTAGGATGGAGGAAGAGTGTGGTGGGAGGTGGGTGGGGTAGGGTGGGGGTGTAGGATGGAGGAAGAGTGTGGTGGGAGGTGGGTGGGGTAGGGTGGGGGTGTAGGATGGAGGAAGAGTGTGGTGGGAGGTGGGTGGGGTGGGGTTGAGGGGGGTGCAGGATGGAGGAAGAGTGTGGTGGGAGGTGGCTGGGGTGAGGGGGATGCAGGATGGAGGAAGAGAGTGTGGTGGGAGGTGGGGGTGGGGTGGGGGGTGCAGGATGGAGGAAGAGTGTGGTGGGAGGTGGGTGGGGTGGGGGTGTAGTAGGATGGAGGAAGAGTGTGGTGGGAGGTGGGTGGGGTGGGGTGGGGTGCAGGATGGAGGAAGAGTGTGGTGGGAGGTGGGTGGGGTGGGGTGGGGTGCAGGATGAAGAGTGTGGTGGGAGGTGGGTGGGGTGGGGGTGTAGTAGGATGGAGGAAGAGTGTGGTGGGAGGTGGGTGGGGTGGGGTGGGGGGTGTAGGATGGAGGAAGAGTGTGGTGGGAGGTGGGTGGGGTGGGGTGGGGTGCAGGATGAAGAGTGTGGTGGGAGGTGGGTGGGGTGGGGTGGGGGGTGTAGGATGGAGGAAGAGTGTGGTGGGAGGTGGGTGGGGTGGGGTGGGGGGTGTATGATGGAGGAAGAGTGTGGTGGGAGGTGGGTGGGGTAGGGTGGGGGGTGTAGGATGGAGGAAGAGTGTGGTGGGAGGTGTGTGGGGTGGGGTGGGGGGTGTAGGATGGAGGAAGAGTGTGGTGGGAGGTGTGTGGGGTGGGGGGGTGTAGGATGGAGGAAGAGTGTGGTGGGAGGTGGGTGGGGTGGGGGGTGTAGGATGGAGGAAGAGTGTGGTGGGAGGTGTGTGGGGTGGGGGGGGGGGTGTAGGATGGAGGAAGAGTGTGGTGGGAGGTGGGTGGGGTGGGGGGTGCAGGATGGAGGAAGAGTGTGGTGGGAGGTGTGTGGGGTGGGGTGGAGAGGGGTGTAGGATGGAGGAAGAGTGTGGTGGGAGGTGTGGGGGGGGGGTGTAGGATGGAGGAAGAGTGTGGTGGGAGGTGGGCGGGGTGGGGGGTGCAGGATGGAGGAAGAGTGTGGTGGGAGGTGTGTGGGGTGGGGTGGAGAGGGGTGTAGGATGGAGGAAGAGTGTGGTGGGAGGTGTGTGGGGTGGGGGGGTGTAGGATGGAAGAAGAGTGTGGTGGGAGGTGGGTGGGGTGGGGGGGGGTGTAGGATGGAGGAAGAGTGTGGTGGGAGGTGTGTGGGGTGGGGGGGTGTAGGATGGAAGAAGAGTGTGGTGGGAGGTGGGTGGGGTGGGGGGTGTAGGATGGAGGAAGAGTGTGGTGGGAGGTGTGTGGGGTGGGGGTGGGGGGGGGTGTAGGATGGAGGACGAGTGTGGTGGGAGGTGTGTGGGGTGGGGGTGGGGGGTGTAGGATGGAGGAAGAGTGTGGTGGGAGGTGGGTGGGGTGGAGGGGGGTGCAGGATGGAGGAAGAGTGTGGTGGGAGGTGTGTGGGGTGGGGTGGAGGGGGGTGTAGGATGGAGGAAGAGTGTGGTGGGAGGTGGGGGTGGGGTGGGGGGTGCAGGATGGAGGAAGAGTGTGGTGGGAGGTGTGTGGGGTGGGGTGGAGAGGGGTGTAGGATGGAGGAAGAGTGTGGTGGGAGGTGTGTGGGGTGGGGTGGATGGGGGTGTAGGATGGAGGAAGAGTGTGGTGGGAGGTGTGTGGGGTGGGGTGGAGGGGGGTGTAGGATGGAGGAAGAGAGTTTGGTGGGAGGTGGCTGGGGTGGGGGGGTGGGTGCAGGATGGAGGAAGAGAGTGTGGTGGGAGGTGGGTGGGGTGAGGGGGGTGTAGGATGGAGGAAGAGTGTGGTGGGAGGTGGGTGGGGTGGGGGGGTGTAGGGTGGAGGAAGAGTGGTGGGTGGGGTGGGGTGGGGTTGTAGGGTGGAGGAAGAGTGTGGTGGGAGGTGTGTGGGGTGGGGTGTGCAGGATGGAGGAAGGGAGAGTGGTGTGGAAGAGGAAAGGTAGTATATGAATGAAGCGTTAGACGGGATGAGGGGGAAGAGGGAGAGGGGGGTGGGCCGTGTATACAAGACGAGAGACATGGAAGGTGTGAGAAAGACACGAGGGGAGAAAATGACGACGGACACACATTCCATTCACAACAATTAAATCCGAAAACAACGAAAACAACAACAACAACCTAATGTGTTTTCTCTTCATCGTAACAAACCGACAATTTATTTATTTTTCAAAGAGCACTATTGAACTTTTCAGCCGCCGTTCCTTTCACTGACTGGAACCTTTCAGTGCAGCCAAACAAAGCGTCTCGTTGGAATGAATGGGTTAAAAACAAGAAAGAAAAAAAGTGGAGGTGGGGGTGGGTGGGTGTGTGTGTGTGTGTGGGGGGGGGGGAGTGATGGCCTAGAGGTAACGCGTCCGCCTAGGAAGCGAGAGAATCTGAGGGCGCTGGTTCGAATCACGGCTCAGCCGCCGATATTTTCTCCCCCTCCACTAGACCTTGAGTGGTGGTCTGGACGCTAGTTATTCGGATAAACCGAGGTCCCGTGTGCAGCACGCACTTAGCGCACGTAAAAGAACCCACGGCAACAAAAGGGTTGTTCCTGGCAAAATTCTGTAGAAAAATCCACGTCAATAGGAAACACAAATAAAACTGCACCCAGGAAAAATACAAAAAAATGGGTGGCGCTGTAGTGTAGCGACGCGCTCTCCCTGGGGAGAGCAGCCCGAATTTCACACAGAGAAATCTGTTGTGATGAAAAGAAATACAAATACAAAATACAACAAAATAATTTGTAACAAACCGATATCAAAGTTGTTTTCCAGAGCATTATTAAAAAAAAGAAAAAAGTCTGGTATTCCTTTCACTAAACTTTCTGTTGCAGTCGAACGAAGTGGCTGATAGGGGAAAAAAACAACAAAAAACAAACAAACAAAAAACAAACCAGGAACAACAGAACGCCACATGCATAGGATTGATGGCGCGAGAGGGAAGTGTTTGAATGACGTGATCGCAAGGCTGTGACATTTGGACCCTTTGGTGAACTGTGTAGTGAAAGTATGGACTGAACCAAACTCTTTATTACCGTTTGTAGTGTGTGTGCGTGTGTGTGTGTGTGTGTGTGCGTGTGTGCGTGTGTGTGTGTGTGTGTGTGTGTGTGTGTGTGTGTGTGTGTGAGAGAGAGAGAGAGAGAGAGAGAGAGAGAGAGAGAGAGAGAGAGAGAGAAGGCGTTATAATTCCTTTTGCCTGACTTTGCTTCTTTCCTTCAAGACAATTCAGTGATGCGATTCCCTCTTCGTCTCAACTTTTCTTCTGTCTTTGTTCCTAATTTAGTAATTACTTCTTTTTTTCTTTTTTCTGTCTGTCATGTGTTGGGAACAGGGCCCGGGAATTATCGTGTTTTACTTTTACTGCCATGCCTTAACTCACTCAGTACGGCCAGTCCTCTCTTCTCCTCTACACACACCCCTCGGATGTCCAGTGGGTGTCTGAATGACCCAACCTTTAGCTTCCGTCGTCAGAACTGTGGTATTCTTTGTCAACATTCACCTCTTCAGTATAAGAGCGTTCCGCTTGCAATATTTTGATGATGGTAATTGGGGTGAAACGCTGTTAACGTCATCTCTTTCGCTGTTCGTATGGAGAGAGTTAAAGTATAGTGTTAACCACCACTGCTCAAAGAAAGAAACAATGACGTCAGTAACTTATTTCTAGCAACTGAAAATTATCAGTTTCAACATTACTGTATCTGTGTAACGTTAAACAGCCGTCAGACCCAATCAAACGAATAATAAGATATCATATACTTGAGCACTGATATAAGCTGTTAGCTTGTGTCTTTGCTGCTAATGCACATGTATAGTATGTTCTCTGAATAAAGAATTGTCGGAAGGAAAAGCAGCGTGCAGTCCTGTACACCCGGTATCAGTCACTGTTGTTTTTTTTAGACACACCATAAATGTATCGAAATATGGAGAAAATGTCTGATTAAAAGCAATCGCGAAACAGAAACCTGCAAATCAAATAAATCCATGATGATTGTAATCCTCAACATCCATCACTTTGCATAACAGTTGAAACAAAAATGCAAAACAAAAATGCAAATCAGTGCAGAAAAGGAAAATCAAAAAACCTCTCAACGGGGTTGTTTTTTTTTGTTTTTTTTCTTTTTCTTTTTTTTTTCCTTTCACAAGCCTCAGAAACTGAATTGATGGATTTGAACCGAATGCTTTCCAACAACTTTAGCAAACAAAAACAGTGTGTGTTTGAAAACCACATATCTGATGATCACGCTACCCATTGCTCTAAAGCAAAGCATCAGTTGCTGTTTGTTTTTGTTTGTGTGCGTTTTATTCTTGTTGTTAT
>NC_134899.1:3728648-3731148 GCF_041734735.1 Babylonia areolata
GTGTGTGTGTGTGTGTGTGTGTGTCTGTGTGTGTGTGTGTGCGTGCGTGCGTGCGTGCATGTGCGTGTGTGTGTGTGTGTGTGTGTGTGTGCGTGTGTGTGATTTCTTTCGCTCATAGTTGGGCACTTGAATATCAGACTGTTTAAATCGGACACATAATAAGTAATTCGAGATCAAATATAAATTGCATAGGTCTGTTCAGAGAACTGGGAAGAAGACCTCAAGAAACCAGTGCACAGTGCTCATGTCGCCGAAATGTTAACATGGAGGCAAGATTAACATTCTGAAATATCAAGACGTGTTATGCATGAGGATTCAGTTCGATCGAATTCTCTTTAACGCTCGAGGATATTATATATTAAAAGACATTTTTATTAGATATCACACTCACTCACTCACTCACACACACACACACACACACACACACACACACACACACAGACTGTACGACGACGACGACGATGACGCAAAATTAGGCTTTCGTGCGCAATCAGTTTTGTTACTGCTTTTAGTCCGCCAGTGTCTGCAGGAATCGCGAGGAAAAACAACGGCCTTATCTCTGGGAATGCGGTGAACTGTCAAGACCCGATCGGTCCCAGTCAACCGCACGACTGTGACGGCTGGTGTGACACCTCCTTAATAACAAGCTCTGTCTCTCTCTCCTCCAACGGCATGGAGTTGGAGTTTGTTGCGATCGGATGGTTTATAAACAAGGGAATTGAATTAACGGACTTTTTTTTCTCTCAGTTTCTGTGATGGAAATCCTGTTTGCGACGGACGTCGTTTTGGGGAGTTATATTTCTCCCTCGTTTTCTGATACACGTTTCTCTGTCTGTCTCTTTGGGTTTTCTGTCTCTGTCTGGTCGGATTGTCTGTTCATCCTTTCTTATCTGATGTGTTGTATTGTCCGTCTGTTGTCTTATCTGATGTGTTGTCTGGTCTGTCTGTTGTCTTATCTGATGTGTTGTCTTGTCCGTCTGTTGTCTTATCTGTTGTGTTGTCTGGTCTGTCTGTTGTCTTATCTGTTGTGTTGTCCGTCTGTTGTCTTAGCTGTTGTGTTGTCCGGTCTGTCTGTTGTCTTATCTGATGTGTTGTCTTGTCCGTCTGTTGTCTTATCTGATGTGTTGTCCGTCTGTTGTCTTATCTGATGTGTTGTCCGGTCTGTCTGTTGTCTTATCTGATGTGTTGTCCGTCTGTTGTCTTATCTGATGTGTTGTATTGTCCGTCTGTTGTCTTATCTGATGTGTTGTCCGTCTGTTGTCTTAGCTGTTGTGTTGTCCGGTCTGTCTGTTGTCTTATCTGATGTGTTGTCCGTCTGTTGTCTTAGCTGTTGTGTTGTCCGGTCTGTCTGTTGTCTTATCTGATGTGTTGTATTGACCGTCTGTTGTCTTATCTGATGTGTTGTCTTGTCCGTCTGTTGTCTTATCTGATGTGTTGTCCGTCTGTTGTCTTATCTGATGTGTTGTCCGTCTGTTGTCTTATCTGTTGTGTTGTATTGTCCGTCTGTTGTATCTGATATGTTGTCTTGTCCGTCTGTCTGTTGTCTTATCTGATGTGTTGTCCGTCTGTTGTCTTATCTGTTGTGTTGTCCGTCTGTTGTCTTAGCTGTTGTGTTGTCCGGTCTGTCTGTTGTCTTATCTGATGTGTTGTCCGTCTGTTGTCTTATCTGTTGTGTTGTCCGTCTGTTGTCTTATCTGATGTGTTGTATTGTCCGTCTGTTGTCTTATCTGATGTGTTGTCCGTCTGTTGTCTTATCTGATGTGTTGTCTGGTCCGTCTGTTGTCTTATCTGTTGTGTTGTCCGTCTGTTGTCTTATCTGATGTGTTGTCCGTCTGTTGTCTTATCTGATGTGTTGTATTGTCCGTCTGTTGTCTTATCTGATGTGTTGTCCGTCTGTTGTCTTATCTGTTGTGTTGTCTGGTCTGTCTGTTGTCTTATCTGTTGTGTTGTCCGTCTGTTGTCTTATCTGTTGTGTTGTCCGTCTGTTGTCTTAGCTGTTGTGTTGTATTGTCCGTCTGTTGTATCTGATATGTTGTCTTGTCCGTCTGTTGTCTTATCTGTTGTGTTGTCCGTCTGTCTGTTGTCTTATCTGATGTGTTGTCCGTCTGTTGTCTTATCTGTTGTGTTGTCCGTCTGTCTGTTGTCTTATCTGTTGTGTTGTCCGTCTGTTGTCTTATCTGTTGTGTTGTCCGTCTGTTGTCTTATCTGTTGTGTTGTCTGGTCTGTCTGTTGTCTTATCTGTTGTGTTGTCCGTCTGTTGTCTTATCTGTTGTGTTGTCTGGTCTGTCTGTTGTCTTATCTGTTGTGTTGTCCGTCTGTTGTCTTATCTGATGTGTTGTCCGTCTGTTGTCTTATCTGATGTGTTGTCCGTCTGTTGTCTTATCTGTTGTGTTGTCCGTCTGTTGTCTTATCTGTTGTGATGTATTGTCCGTGTGCTGTCTTATCTGATATCTTTTTCAGTATTGTCCTGTTTGATATCGTGTTTCATTTGAAGTTTTGG
>NC_134899.1:3736148-3746148 GCF_041734735.1 Babylonia areolata
TGTTATAAAGCACTGCATAGCGGTGTGTTGTACTGCACTGTGTTATAAAGCACTGCATAGCGGTGTGTTGTAGTGCACTGTGTTATGAAGCACTGCATAGCGGTGTGTTGTAGTGCACTGTGTTATAAAGCACTGCATAGCGGTGTGTTGTAGTGCACTGTGTTATAAAGCACTGCATAGCGGTGTGTTGTAGTGCACTGTGTTATAAAGCACTGCATAGCGGTGTGTTGTAGTGCACTGTGTTATAAAGCACTGCATAGCGGTGTGTTGTACTGCACTGTGTTATAAAGCACTGCATAGCGGTGTGCTGTACTGCACTGTGTTAGCACTGCATAGCGGTGTGTTGTAGTGCACTGTGTTATAAAGCACTGTATAGCGGTGTGTTGTACTGCACTGTGTTAGCACTGCATAGCGGTGTGTTGTAGTGCACTGTGTTATAAAGCACTGCATAGCGGTGTGCTGTACTGCACTGTGTTAGCACTGCATAGCGGTGTGTTGTACTGCACTGTGTTATAAAGCACTGCATAGCGGTGTGTTGTACTGCACTGTGTTATACAGCACTGCATAGCGGTGTGTTGTACTGCACTGTGTTATGAAGCACTGCATAGCGGTGTGTTGTACTGCACTGTGTTATACAGCACTGCATAGCGGTGTGTTGTACTGCACTGTTTTATACAGCACTGCATAGCGGTGTGTTGTAGTGCACTGTGTTATGAAGCACTGCATAGCGGTGTGTTGTACTGCACTGTGTTATAAAGCACTGCATAGCGGTGTGTTGTACTGCACTGTGTTATACAGCACTGCATAGCGGTGTGTTGTACTGCACTGTGTTATAAAGCACTGCATAGCGGTGTGTTGTACTGCACTGTGTTATACAGCACTGCATAGCGGTGTGTTGTAGTGCACTGTGTTATGAAGCACTGCATAGCGGTGTGTTGTACTGCACTGTGTTATAAAGCACTGCATAGCGGTGTGTTGTAGTGCACTGTGTTATAAAGCACTGCATAGCGGTGTGTTGTACTGCACTGTGTTATACAGCACTGCATAGCGGTGTGTTGTAGTGCACTGTGTTATAAAGCACTGCATAGCGGTGTGTTGTACTGCACTGTGTTATAAAGCACTGCATAGCGGTGTGCTGTACTGCACTGTGTTATGAAGCACTGCATAGCGGTGTGTTGTACTGCACTGTGTTATAAAGCACTGCATAGCGGTGTGCTGTACTGCACTGTGTTATAAAGCACTGCATAGCGGTGTGTTGTACTGTACTGTGTTGTAAAGCACTGCATAGCGGTGTGTTGTACTGCAGTGTTATGAAGCACTGCATAGCGGTGTGCTGTACTGCAGTGTTATGAAGCACTGCATAGCGGTGTGCTGTACTGCACTGTGTTATAAAGGACTGCATAGCGGTGTGTTGTACTGCAGTGTTATGAAGCACTGCATAGCGGTGTGCTGTACTGCAGTGTTATGAAGCACTGCATAGCGGTGTGCTGTACTGCACTGTGTTATAAAGCACTGCATAGCGGTGTGTTGTACTGCAGTGTTATGAAGCACTGCATAGCGGTGTGCTGTACTGCACTGTGTTATAAAGGACTGCATAGCGGTGTGTTGTAGTGCACTGTGTTATAAAGCACTGCATAGCGGTGTGTTGTAGTGCACTGTGTTATAAAGCACTGCATAGCGGTGTGTTGTAGTGCACTGTGTTATAAAGCACTGCATAGCGGTGTGCTGTACTGCACTGTGTTATGAAGCACTGCATAGCGGTGTGTTGTACTGCACTGTGTTATAAAGCACTGCATAGCGGTGTGTTGTACTGCACTGTGTTATAAAGCACTGCATAGCGGTGTGTTGTACTGCACTGTGTTATGAAGCACTGCATAGCGGTGTGTTGTGTTGCGTTCTGATCCGGTGTGTGTGTGTGTGTGTGTGTGTGTGTGTGTGTGTGTGTGTGTGTGTGAGGTCCTTCCATTATATTTCATTTAATGTAATTTTCATCCCCTGTTCTTGTTTATTTTAATTTTGTCCTCTTTCTTATTTCTTTAATCCTGTCAAAAGCCACGTGGACGTGAGCTCGGAGTATCGATAGACATTAATTTTTATCTATTATTTATTTATTTATTCGTTTGTTTTTTTGGCGAATGTGAAAGCGGGAAACCAGAACATGAAACTGTCATTGCACCGTCCTGGCAGGGAAGGGACCACTGTGCATCGGTGAATTCTTTACTTCCAGTTTGATTGATTGGCACGACAGAGAGAGAGAGAGAGAGAGAGAGAGAGAGAGAGAGACAGACAGACAGACAGACAGACAGACAGACAGACAGACAGACACACACACACACACACACACACACACACACACACACACACACACACACACACACACACACACACACACAGAGAGAGAGAATTTTATTGTTTTATTTTATTTTTTATTTACAAGTAGTTCTCGCTTTTTATTGAGTCCATACTACACACATTCCAACTGAATCAAAGAAAGAGACAGAGATTCATTGAAAGCGGGACACACACACACACACACACACACACACACACACACACACACACACACACACACACACACTCACTCACTCACTCACTCACTCACTCACACACACATACTTTTTTATGCTAATTGAGGAGAGAGGAACAGGGAAAGATAATGTAAGGCATGGGTGGGGTGGGGGAGATAATGGATTTTCGTCTAAAATCACAATTGTGGATAGACGTTAAGCAAAAGAACGAACACACACACACACACACACACACACACACACACACACACACACACACACACACACACACACACACACACACACCATAGAGGGAGAGAGACAGACAGACAGACGGAGGCGCACAAAATAAACGATTGTTTTTTTTTTCTCTGGAAGGAAGGAACAGAGGACCGCTTTGCGTTGACTCGACATGCCTTTTCCATTGACAGTTTGCGAAGGTGTGTGTGTGTGTGTGTGTGTGTGTGTGTGTGTGTGTATGTGTGTGTGTGTGTGTGTGTGTGTGTGTGAGTGGGGGGGGAGGAGGTTATTGGGAAAGTTTGCGCACAAAGGGTGTGCGGTGGGGTGGGGTTGGGTGGGGTGGGATGGGGTGCGGTGGGTGGGGTGGGGTGGGATGGGGTGGGATGGGGTGCGGTGGGTGGGGTGGGGTTGGGTGGGGTGGGATGGGGTGGGATGGGGTGCGGTGGGTGGGGTGGGGTGGGATGGGGTGGGATGGGGTGCGGTGGGTGGGGTGGGGTTGGGTGGGGTGGGATGGGGTGCGGTGGGTGGGATGGGGTGGGATGGGGTGCGGTGGGTGGGGTGGGGTTGGGTGGGGTGGGATGGGGTGCGGTGGGTGGGGTGGGGTGGGATGGGGTGGGATGGGGTGCGGTGGGTGGGGTGGGGTGGGGTGGGATGGGGTGGGATGGGGTGCAGTGGGTGGGGTGGGGTGGGATGGGGTGGGATGGGGTGCGGTGGGTGGGGTGGGGTGGGGTGGGATGGGGTGGGATGGGGTGCGGTGGGTGGGGTGGGGTGGGATGGGGTGGGATGGGGTGCAGTGGGTGGGGTGGGGTGGGGGGTTGAACAAGAGGCGATGTGAGGATGATGTGGGCTGGTAGAAAGACAGACAGAGACACCCACACACAGACAGGATTCTGAGATCCGTCCAACAAACACACGTGTCTTAAAGGAAAGAAAGAAAGGAAGGAAGGAAGGAAGGAAGACAAACAGGTAGAGAGACAGAGGGAATCAACGATTTATTTTTAGTTTTATTTTTATTTTTTGTTAGGCTGCAAGGAAGGCACCACAAACTGCTTTGTGCTGACTAGACATGCCCTTTCCATTGACACAGTTTGCGAAGGAGGAAGATTTATGGGGGAAGTTTACGTACTTACTTGCTGGGGGTGAAGGGTAACGGTGTGCAAAGGGGTGGGGGTTGAACAAGAGACAGAATGGATTCGTCTGATCCTATGTGGACTGGAAGAACACGAGAAAAAAAAATGGGGGGATGGGCGGGGGGTGGAGGTAACAAAGCATTTCTTTCTCTTTTACATAACGAGCCCTTACTGCCAAGACACTCCGGGAGGGTAGGGTGGAGAGGGGTGGTGGGCTGGAAGAGAGACAGAGACAGGGTAAGGCAGAGACAGACACCCACACAGACAGAGTCAGAGATCTAAGACCCGTCCAAAAAAAACACGTGTCTTAAAAGAAAGGACGGAAGGAAGGCAAAATGAGAGGCAGACAGACAGAGAGAAAGAAATAACTTTTGTTTTTCTTTTTGCGCTTGAAGGAAGGCGCCAGAAACTACTTGGTGCCAACTGGACATGCCCTTTCCATCGACACAGTTTGCAAAGGAGGGGGATTTATGAGGGAAGTTTGTGCTTGTTTTACCTGCGTGCTGGGAACGGAGGTGGTGTGAGGACGGCGAAGAGAAAGAGAGAAAGACAGGGAGAAAGAGAGAAAGAGAGAGAGAGATTCAGGTTCAGATTCAGATGGTTTATTGAATAAGGCCATTGCCCCATATGAATGAGGAGCGATAACAACATTATTGTATGTCACCAGGACTATAGCAGTTAATTATGACGTAACTATGTCTCTTTTGTGAAAAGCTTTATATAAATACAATGCCAAATTACGTATAACTTCGTCATCCGTAGATGCCATCAGCAAATTAAATCTACATAGACATGGATATGTATAATATTTCTTTGGGATAAGTTTTTTCACGAAGATCACACAAAAAGGGACATTTCAGAACAAAACGTACTTCATCTTCAATCGATTCCTTACACAATGGACATAGGAGGTCAGAACTTTGTACATTTTGATAACGGTATCTGTGGGTGTTTATTTCGGATATACGGTAGGCATCCTTCAGTCTCGGAAGACTATGGAGTTGCGCTCTAGGTGTTTATTCTGGTACAGCATCGGGTGTGGCTGGCCAGTCCGACGCAGGAATGACAGTCCCTGTGGCAGAGGGCACAGATGAAGTCTGACGCTGGTCTGTCTGCCTGGGCTGCAGTCATTCTCTTTTCCTCGTGCTGCTGAGCGAGTGTCTCTTCGAACTTGGAAAGACCTTTCTGCACAGTCTGTCTCCATGCTGACCGTTCGAGGGCTGTTGCCTCCCAGCGACGTGGAGAGGGGGGGTCTGCTGCATGGGTAACAGCTTGCCCTCCATACATACAAACCCAGGCTTTGCGCTCTGGAGAGGTCACTCCAGCTTCGCTTTGCAGCGTCGACAAAACACGGGAAGTAGCAGTCTACCGGTTATAAGTCTGCATACTCAACTGGCGTAGAGTTAGACGCCAGGGGCTGCTTCCGACGGTGGGAGAGGTCATCGCATCTCACTGGGCAGCTACCGCCCGCCTTAAGCTGGGCAGTCCCCAGCCAGTAAGGTGCTGCCCCGCCACGGTCCGTTAGCCTCACTGGGTGCGTGGGGTTTAGGGTGAAAACCGACAAGCGGATTTCGGATTTACCAAGTCTAAATATTCACACACACACACACACACACACACACACACACACACACACACACACACACACACACACACACACACACACAGAGAGTGAGAGAACGAACGAAAGAACGGACGATTTTTTTTTTTTTTTTTTTTTTTTTTTTTTTTAGGGAAAAATGAATAAGCATAAATGGCCTGTTTTCATCCTGCCCTCATGAAAAGGGAAAACATAACAAATACTCAGTACAAAAGCATGACATTTCTTGGATAAATTTCAATTCCGTCCCACGAAAAAGACGAACAACATAAGTACATGCACAATTAATACTTAGAACAGAAAGAAGAGAAGAAAGAAGAAGAGACAAGGAGAGACAGACAGACAGACAGACGGAAAGACAGACGAGAGAGACAGACAGACAGACAGACAGAGATCGAAATCGAAATCGAAAATCGAAATCGAAATCGAAACGCTTTTTTTTTATTGAGGGAAAAGGAATAGGCACTTATCAGCCCGTTTTCATCCTACCCTCATAAAGAAAACGTATAAACTAATTTAGGAAATACAAGAAAAAAGGAGGAAAAAAAACATACACAACGCATGGCAACAACAACAAGAACAAATAAATGGCATAGAAATTACACAGTTCCCCCCAAAATAACATAGTATGCTTGTGCGTGAAGGAGAGAGGGAAGGAAGAAGGTAAGGGAGGAAGAGATACGAAGAAGGAGAGAGAGGAAAACTGTTGAGAGAGAGAGAGGGGGAGGAGGGAGAGAAGGAGGAAGGTAAGGGAGGAAGAGATACGAAGAGGGAGAGAGAGAGGGAGGAGGGAGGGAAGGAGGAAGGTAAGGGAGGAAGAGATACGAAGAGGGAGAGAGAGAGGGAGAGAGAGGGAGGAGGGAGAGAAGGAGGAAGGGAGGAAAACAGATAGACACACAGACAAGGATATTGAGAATACATCCTTTGTTTATCAGTCTCAGTAATTTCAAGGATTCGTAGAACCTAGCTCTGACATTAGATGTTTATGATATAGTCTTTTGAAGACACTGAGACTGGAGTTTATGTTAAGTGTAGATAAATTAGAATTCCATAAATATCCACCAGAGTATGTGATGCTTGTTTTATAAAGACCAATTCTTGGCCGAGGCAAGGTTATTTTATGTATGTGACGGTGACTATTTACTGGAAAATTACTTATGAGAGAGGGTGGGGCACAACCTGATAATATTTTGAACATAAATATGGCTTTATTATATTTAAGTTTAATTTTCAATGGCAATATGTCAAGTTCTATGTAATCAGAAACATATAAAGAGGAAGATTTTTTAGAATAACTAATATAAGAGCACGCCTAGGAGTGGTTTTAGGATGTTATCACTCGCTGAATCCCAGACAGTTGAGGCATAGTTTATATAAGATTCAATGTAGGCGTAAAAAAAATATTTTTCGAGTATGTAAATTTAAAAAATGTTTTATTTTAGAAAGTTGATATACCTTTTTGGAAACAGTTTTACAAAACATTGATATGTGATCAGACCAAGTCAAGTTGTTATCAATAATTACTCCAAGAACCTTGTGACTGTCGACTTCTTCAATGATTTTGCCATTTATAAAAAGGGAGGAGGAATTAGAAGCAAGAGTTTGACGCTGCTGTCTGGTTGTAATCAACATGTATTTGGTTTTCTGTGGATGCAAACTCATGTGGTTTAGTTCAGACCAATCAGTTAACTGATTAATACTTACCTGCAATGTTCTGGAAACTTCAGAGAGTTTAGAATTGTCAACGTGTAAAGTCGTATCGTCAGCAAACAGTTCACAAAATGCAGTGATAAATAAAAGGTAAATCGTATGAATGGAAAACAATATCGGTCTCAACACAGAACCCTGAGGAACACCATATTCAATAGGTAATAGAGAAGATTCCTTTCCATTAATTATTATCAGTTGTTTCCTATCAGAGAGAGAGACACAGAGAGAGAGAGAGACAGACAGACAGACAGAGAGAGAGAGAGAGAGAGAGAGAGAGAGAGAGAGTACAGACCACTTGGTGCTGACTAGACATACCCTTTCCATTGACACAGTTTCCGAAGGAGGGGGATTTGTAGCGTGCTGGGGATGGAGGTGATGTGTGGACAGCGAAGGGAGAGGGGGTGGGAGGTAAATATATTCATCTGATCCCGTGGAGGTTCAAAGAAATGGAGAAATAATGGGGGTAAGAAAAGGGTATATTTCTTTGTTGTTGTTTTTTTACATAACAAACCATTAATGCCAAGACAAAACGAGGGGAGGGGAAAGGAGACTGTAGAGATAGACAGAGATAGGAACCAACTCACAGAGGCCGGGACAGAGAGACAAGACAAGACAAGACAAGACAAATTCTTTATTTCGAGGATAATAGATAAGCACTGGTGTGCTTTTTTACATCCAGTCCCCGCCCTGAATAGGGTCTACACTACACAGTATTTAATCAAATGAAAGCATGGTGTTAGTAGAGATACACAACAGAGGAAAAAATATGCATAAATTAAAACAAAACAACAACCACACACACACACACACACACACACACACACACACACACACACACACACACACACATGGCGTACAGGCACTAGCATGGTGTTAGTAAAATGCATAGGGAAAAAAAAGAACAAAATCAAAGAAACAAACACACACAACACACACCGCATTACACACCAGAATGGGGGATAGAGGATGAGGAAGGTTCTCATTCAACCATACACATTTGACAAACAGTATCAATAAAATGAACAATTTACATTACAGAGAGAGAGAGAGAGAGAGAGAGAGAGAGAGAGAGAGATTTGGATTTAAACGCAATGCCAGCCTACAATTCTCATAGAATTTTACAGAAACGTTTATACTAGGTCGTGAAACAAGATTTTCAACGATGTATTTTTAACCACGACAAGCCACATGCATGTTCTCACTCGACGAAACTGAAACCTTGGTTATGGCTTTCACTTTTAAGCTGATCTGTGTCTAAGTAACAGTTACTTTGTTTTTTGTTGTTGTTTTTTCGACTTACTTTTCAGTGGAAAAATATCTATTGTCTGAGTTGTGACTTTAATAAACGTAAAGCTGTTTTTGTGAATGTCCCGACTAAATATAGATGGTCCATTTGAGACAAATTCGAGCATTCATATTTACAATACTTTTTTGCAGGACATGTATTTTATCTGGTCCAAGGGGTATTTTCGTTTGAGCAATTCAGGTGTTTTTAACTTGGAGGTGATGGTGTGTGGTCTGCTTTCCTTTAACGATATATGAATGCAATTGAACTCACCATCGTGTGTGTGTGTGTGTGTGTGTGTGTGTGTGTGTGTGTGTGTGTGTGTGTACATCAGTGTCTGTGTGTCCGTGTCTGTGTGTATCTGTGTGTTTCTGTGTGTGCATCTCTGTGTGTATGCGCGCGCTCGCATGTGTGTATGTTTGTGAGATCTTCAGTCTCAGTGTGTCTGTGTGTGTGTGTGTTTCTGTATGCATCTCTCTCTCTCTCTCTCTCTCTCTCTCTCTCTCTCTCTCTCTCTCTCTCTCTCTCTCCCTCTGTGTGTGTGTGTGTGTGTGTGTGTGTGTGTGTGTGTGTATCAGTGTCTGTGTGTCTGCGTCTGTGTGTACATGTGTGTTTCTGTGTGTGCATCTCCGTGTGTATGCGCGCGCGCATGTGTGTGTGTTTGTGAGATCTTCAGTCTATTCACTAGAAGTGTTATCAGACGGAAAGAAGAGAGGCAGTGGGTGAAAGAGAGGGAACGCTCGTGAATATTAGTGAAGGAAAGTGTCAATGTATGTTTTAGAGGAAATGAAAATAAAAAAAAAGTTTAAAGAGATGGTGTGTGTGTGTGTGTGTGTGTGTGTGTGTGTGTGTGTGTGTGTGTGTGTGTGTGTGTGTGGTACGTTCCTCCCTGGCAGCCCTGGGGGTGGACGTGTTCTACGAGGTGCCGGACCAGTCTCTGCCCGAGCGCTCCGTCTACCAGCTGGTCACCGCCCCGGCCACCGTGGTCAAGCGGTCCCTCTTCGCCTCCAAGGGCCACGTCACGTGCGACTGGAGTGGCGTGCTGACGCGCCACCTGTCGCGAGGCTGGCGGCTGGTGGACATCTTCTGCGAGGCGTCCTCCGCCGGGGTGTCCGCCTCCTTGTCGCCCGCCAACGCCAAGGTGCACACGGTGTGGTTCTTCGAGAAGCCCGAGTCCAGGGCCAGGGACGACTCCGCCGTGTATGAGGGCTCCATCGTGGAGCACTGGGTGGACGTCACGTCGTCGTTGTCGTCGTCCTCGTCGTCGTCGTCGTCGCCCGTCTTCTCCTCCGGTCCCGCCAGTTGCCTCGGCAGCGGACGAGTCGATTGCAAGAAAGGGGGCAGCGGCAGCATCGTCAGCAAGAGAAGCTTCACGAAACGGATGGCGAGTCTGAGGAAGAAAACGGAAGAGCCGCCGCCGCCGCCGCCGCACGCTGAATGTGACGTCAAGCACGGCAGTGACGTCAAAGAGGGGGTACAGCAGAAGACGGGCACCACCCATCCACCACCACCACCATCATCAGACAGC
>NC_134899.1:3753648-3763648 GCF_041734735.1 Babylonia areolata
ACGCACGCACGCACACACACACACACACACACACACACACACACACACGCACACACACGCACACACACACACACACACACACACACACACACACACACACACACAGAGAGAGAGAGAGAGAGATATCACAACCACCAAAAGACCTCCACACGTTGTCGTTCTCTTCCTTCTCTCCTCCTCGTCATCCTCTTTCTCCTCCTCCTCTTCATCCTCTTCATCATCATCACCGTCATCATCCTCATCATCATCACCGTCATTCCATCGTCTCACACAGGCAAAGCCCTCGGCATGCAGCCAGTCTTTATCAAACAACACCCCCGCTCCCCCCTTCCAGCACCCCCCCCCCCTCCCCCCCCACCCCCCCCCCCCCCCCCCCCGCCCTCCCCCATCAGCAGGCACCAAAAACCTCTGTCACACAGGCAACACATTCGACAAGCAGCTACAAGCTCGTTCATACGACCACACCATCCCCCCCAGGAAAGAAAAAAACATTGCCCCGTCCCCGCAACTTCCCGTTCCTTCCCTTGAATAGCTCAGACTGTAGTGCAGCGTGCTGTGTTGTTGTTGCTGTGTGAACGACATTCCCACTCTATCTCCCCATTTCCTGTCTTGAATAGCTCAGACTGTACCACAGCGTGCTGTGTTGTTGCTGCTGTGTGAACGACATTCCCACTCTATCTCCCCATTCCCTGTCTTGAATAGCTCAGACTGTACTGCAGTGTGCTGTGTTGCTGTTGCTGTGTGAACAACATTCCCCCGTCCCCTCCACCTCCCGTTCCTTTCCTTGAATGTCTCAGACTGTCTAACCCCCCAGTTCCCAGTTCAGGCTCAACTAGTCAGATACAGAGCCGTATTGTAAATCTAAGTTGTGATCTGTGCATTTGTCTATTCCTGTTGCATTGTACCAGACTGATGATTACATTTGGCCTTTTATTTCATTTTAATTTTTCCCCCATTTGTATTATCCCTCCTTTTGTTTCTTCTTTTTAAATTATCTTCGCTCTTCCTCTGTGGCCGTCATCCTGTTATTGTCATGTTTCCTTGTTTCTCCATGACTCAAAAGAGTTAATTGGAATAAACCAACTCTGAAACTCTGTACCGCAGCGTGCTGTGTTGCTGTGTTCAGGGCAGACACGGGGGCCTCCACGTCCGTGCTGTGCTGTGACCTGCCCATGATGCTGACCGGGGAGACGGCCTCGCACCTCAACCCCAGCCTGGCTGTCCGCCTGCCGCTCAGCCGCTCCGCCAGCAGGGACCACGACGACTTCCAGGCCGGCTGCGACGACGACATCCCCTCCACCATCGGTGGATCCTGCAGCCGCACGGTGTCGGCCGCCGACCTGTCCTCGCTTGGGAGGGGGCTGGAGGGTGGGGGCTACCTAGAACCCGGGACAGGAGGAGGGGGAGGAGCGGCAGCGAGGGGCAGGGGGGAGGAAGGAGGGCTTCTGCTGCAGCCCAGCTTGTCCTTGGGTGACGAGGGGTCCGTGGGGACGGCCGGGAGGAGCTCCACCAGCTCCCAGCACTCCAGGGTCACGGCCGCCGAGGTGCACGTCAACACGTACACGAACGAGGCGCCGTCTTTGGACAGCGAGGCGGCCAACACCGAGGAGCACGTGACACCAAGCAGCCAGCGATCTGACGGTGACCACTTGTCCAGTCACGGAGGGGGAGTCGGTAAAGACTCCGTTGGCCAGCCTGCCCATCAGGCTGAAGCTGGTGGAAATTGCTCCCGTCAGAAGGAAGCCGGCGGAGATGCCAGCGAAGTATTGTCCAGCGAAAATTTAACTGAGAGAAATAGCAGTAGTTCTCCTTTCAATCAACAGTCTGGCAGTAGTGATTCTCCTTCCAATCAACAGTCTGTCCCGTCTAAAGACTTGAACCCCGACAAGAACGAAGCGAACCCCGGAAGCCCAACCCTCCGTGAACCAATGTCAGAAACATTCCCCAGGACAGCGGTCCAACCAGACGAGAATTTTATTGAAGATTCCCAGAAAGCTGAAGACCGTAATCACGGTGTAAGCCAAGGGAAGGATGTAGAGTCTGTCTGTCCAGAGAACATTGAGCTTGCAGAGCACACTCCCTGGCCATCAGAACAGACCGGAAGTAGAGAGGAGACAGAGCTGGGTGGCAGTCAGACTGAAGACACACGGGTCTGTGACAGGGATGTTAACACCGCAACTGAAGATACTGCTGCAACTCCTCCTGCTGCTGCTGCTGCTGCAAATTTAGCACTTGAAGAGCAACAGAACGAAACAGAATAAAGTAATGCTGTAACATTGAGCAATTTAGATATTGCCGAAACTCCTGTACTCTTTAACCCCCCCCCTCCTCTCCCACTGTATTATATGTTGGACCAGTTTGTTACTATTTGTACCAGTCTTGCCATTAACGAGTGGATTTCAGTCATTCATGTTGTTATAAGTACATACCCATTTGACCGCGCGGGTTGGAGTGTGGGCGGTACGAAGTGTTTTTTTTTAAACTATGTATAACAAATAAACAGAGAAACTGGTGTTCTGATATATCAACATAAGTTTCGTCCCTCCCAAATCTTTAATTGTTTTATGAATGGCAATCCAATATGTATGAGAATTATAGCCTTTAGTAGCTTCTTTCGTTTGAATAATATCTGCACATGATAAGGAATTTAATAAACTTTTGACATAGCGGTTTCTTTCCAGTTGTTGCTATTCTGCTGCTCATTATAACTCTGACTTTCGAACA
This sequence comes from Babylonia areolata, assembly GCF_041734735.1. Taxonomy (NCBI): domain Eukaryota; kingdom Metazoa; phylum Mollusca; class Gastropoda; order Neogastropoda; family Buccinidae; genus Babylonia; species Babylonia areolata. The sequence continues at coordinate 3,756,373 of NC_134899.1, forward strand.
GACGGTCAAGGTTTTATTCAGGTCAAGTCAGTTTCTTATTCCTCGTCCGTTATACAGTTCTCACCTCTCTGTTCGGCCTCCAGCGTTGAGTCACCTCATGGACACTCCACACAGCGGACCAACAGTCACTGCATGGCAGTCTCGGTTCAGGAAATAGAGGCCGCCTTAGAGCTTTGAGGTCACTCACAGCACGAGACCTAGCACGCAACTCTGTTGGTCTGGAAAAAAGGACTGTTTGTTCTGACAGAGGGGGGCAGGTGGCGGTCATTCGTGGGACTGTGAGTGTCGTCCTTGATGTGTTCCGTGAACGACGCCCCGTGTCATCTCGACAACGCTACAGACTTTAACACGAACAAAACTTGTGCAGTAGACACGGTAGCTTCTGGGACACATGAAAACCAAATCATCACCGGAGTTAGCTGGAACTGGGAGGAGTCATTGAGTCTGAAACAACATCCACGGTATTTCTGTGGTGATGAAGTGGATAATCCGATATATAGACTGAGGAGATCCCCACTTTTCTTTTCAGAGTGCTGAGCACCACACAGGAGATGCAGCAGCATGAAAACATCAACAACAGTGCCGAGCATACCCAGAGCTTCTAACGCTGGCAGATTTGGACAACCAGTGTTCTGTGGTTGTAAACACTGCACTGACCCAGCAGCGCTTTTTAATGTCGGTAACAACTGATCGAAACTCAAAACCGCTAACGTGAAGCGTGGGTTTAAAAGAAGGTTGATGTCAATAACATTCTGCTCGTCAGTCCGCATTGAGAGCCACCGTATTACAGTGACTGGCTGCCTGCCTCTTCAGGAGGTGAATGGATGTTGAAGGAGAAGATGTCTGTGAGTTCCAGAAGGAACCAGTCCACCCAGTGAAACACGACTGCTGCTGAACGCTGTGGGAGAGACGTGAACTTTACACCAGGCGTTTGGGGGTTTGTTGTTGTTGTTTGTTGGTTTTCATTTCTTTCAACACGCCAGATACTGACAAAGAATAATGTCCAAAGACAAGTGCAGATTGTTGACTGTTTCTTTGTTGTTGTTTTTAAAACGGAGAATGGGGTTTACGATAGACAAAGAGCCGAGTTGCAAAGCTTGTTTATGGAAGACTGGTGTGTGCTGAACGCTGTTTCAACAGAGGCTACTCTCATTAACTCACTCAGTACGGCCAGTCCTCTATTTTTCCTCTACACAGACCCCTCGGATGTCCAGTGGGTGTCTGAATGACCCAACCTTTAGCTTCCGTCATCAGAACTGTGGTATTCTTTGTCAACATTCACCTCTTCAGTATAAGAGCGTTCCGCTTGCAATATTTTGATGGTGGTAATTGGGATTAACGTCGTCTCTTTCGCCGTTCGTATGGAGAGAGTTAACACAAGATGCGTTTTCACTGGAGGACGGTGCTTGTGACAGATGGTGACCTACAAATGAAACACTTGTCCAGTGATGATTACTGTCTGCAATGCGCTTTTTTCACCCGAGGAGGTCATTTACAAAAACTGAATAGTCAAGGCAGTTTCTGGTTTGTTTGAGATTGTTTGCCAAACTCTTTTTATTGGAGAGTTGGGTTTTTTGTTGTTTTTTGTTTTTGTTTTTGTTTTGTTTTGTTTTGTGTGTTTTTTCTCCCCAAATCATTTACGCTGGAGAATGGTGCTTACGAAAGATGAACGGCTGTGTGAAGGAAACAACCACCAACAAACTAGTCCATTGAATCGTTTCACAGAACGCTTTTTCTTTGAAGAATGAAAGTTGGGGAAGACGAAGTGTGAAAGATGTGATGTTTTGTTTTGTTTTGTTTACCTCTTTCGTTTTGAGAAATATGTTTGTAAAGCGATTTCAGACAATTAACATGGGTGATAACCAACCATTCGTTCACCACCAACAACGGATTTCGTAAGACGATTTACATCATGACACCCCCCCCCCCCCCCCCAAAAAAAAAGAAGCTTATGAAATAGATGGCGGCAGATGTTTGCACAATTGTTAATTTGTGGGAGTTTGTGCATGTTGTCTAGATACAGGTGTTTGCTAAACAATTATACATCAGAGGCCAGCAAAGTCAGGAGCACATTCATCAGCATTGAGTGTTTTTGACGCTGTTTCTCTTTTGAGGTAAATATGCGTTTTGGAAAACAGAGACATTGATTGGAGATGAAGTATAGTTGCGGCACTGTTATTCATACATGTCTTTTTGGACAGGTCAGCGCTCTGCACCATCCACATATTCCAGTAGCAGAATATGGGAGAGGACGTGGCTGTGTATGTGTGTTTGCACAATTGACGTATGAAGTAGCAGGTGAACGTGATCCGTGTGTGTGTGTGTGTGTGTGTGTGTGTGTGTGTGTGTGTGTTTATTTTATTTTATTTTATTTTTTTATTTTTTCTTAGATTGTTTTACATTTTGTTTTGTTATTCTGCAAAGGATAAATGATTCAGACGAGAAGAAACCTTGTTAAGAAACCTTGCAAAAACTGCAAGGTTCTGTTGGGTTTATTATAGAAATGGTCATTGTGTTTATCCCATTTGTTTTTTGATGTTGTCTTTTTTTTAATGTTTTAAATTCAAAACATGATGGTTACTGGGGCTTCGTATTATAGGAGAGACAGAGATAGAGAGAGAGATAGAGAGATAGAGAGAGAGAGAGAGAGAGAGAGAGAGAGAGAGAGAGAGAGAGAGAGAGAGAGAGAGAGCGTACGTTTTATACTCCTCGAGAAAATCCAGTTTCGATTATTTTTTTTTACAGTTCTGACATCCTTTTTATCGGTAGGCCTGTGTTTATAAAAAAAAGCCTTGAAAGTTTGAGACATGACCGGCGAGGACATGAAGTACAGATGAGATGCAATCATACTGTAAGTCTTTGTCGATTACTTTCAGTATCGATCCGGCTGGTCAAACTGATCATCTGGAGAAGACAGTGGTGATTTTCAACCACTGAGTTTCTGGTTTCAGTTAATCTGACATCCAAACTTTTTTTTTAACGAATAAATGAATATGAATGAATGAATGACAATAGAATCGTGCATATCAAGGTTTCCTCCACATAAAAGTGACATTGAAAAAGAAAAGGAAGAAAAAAAAAAGAAAGGGTTACCTTAATTTAAGGCAGGATTCCCCAAAATGATTGTTCGCATCCAACCCAAACGCACAGTACATTCATCGATATCAAGTTTGCATGTTCACGGCTGGAATCTGTAGTGCATTCTGTGTCATTGGCCCTGTAAAGGTCTTAGTGTCCTCTTCGATAAGTGCCTGTGTCCTGTCCTCGTGTCACAGTGTACTCTGGAGAAAAGCACTTGTCTGTTCGTGGTCTGAGTGTACAATCATTCGGCCAGGTATCTTGTCTCTTTGTGGTGTCAGCCTCAGTATTCTTCTGTATTACAGTACACTCTTTGGTATTAAAAAAGAAGTCTCCGTCTGTCTTCCTATGAACTATGTGCACTCTTAGAAAAGTGCATATCTTCTGTAAAAAGTCCTCTTCTGTCTTCCTGTGAACTATGTGTACTCTTAGATAAGTGCATATCTTCTGTAAAAAGTCCTCTTCTGTCTTCCTATGAACTATGTGTACTCTTAGATAAGTGCATATCTTCTGTAGCTGTCCTCTTGAGGGCTCGGTGTACTCTAAAAGTAAAATAATCATAATAATAAAATTTTTAAAACGTCCCCGACTGTCTTCCTATGATCTATGTGTACTTTTAGATAAGTACATATCTTCTGTCCTCTCGAGGGCTCAGTGTACTCTAAAAGTAAAATAATCAAAATAATATTTTTTTAAAGTCCCCGTCTGTCTTCCTTTGATCTATGTGTACTTCTAGATAAGTACATAATCTCCTGTCCTCTTAGATAAGTGAGTACATGTCATATGTGGAGAGATGGCCTAGAGGTAACGCGTCCGCCTAGGAAGCGAGAGAATCTGAGCGCGCTGGTTCGAATCACGGCTCAGCCGCCGATATTTTCTCCCTCTCCACTAGACCTTGAGTGGTGGTCTGGACGCTAGTCATTCGGATGAGACGATAAACCGAGGTTCCGTGTGCAGCATGCACTTAACGCACGTAAAAGAACCCACGGCAACAAAAGGGTTGTTCCTGGCAAAATTCTGTAGAAAAAATCCACTTCGATAGGAAAAACAAATAAAACTGCACGCAGAGAAAAAAACCAAAAAAAAAAAAAAACTAACAAAAACCGGGTGGCGCTATAGTATAGCGACGCGCTCTCCCTGGGGAGAGCAGCCCGAATTTCACACAGAGAAATCTGTTGTGATAAAAAGAAAAAGAAATACAAATACAAATGTCGTGCCGTTGTTTCAGTGTACGTGTTGATGGGCGGACAGTGATGCCGTGTTTTCTTGTCCGGAAGTTAGGCAGTCACTGCAGTCACTCATTATGTCTTTGACCTGTGGCAGTGTAGGGAAGGATGGCTTATTTTCATGTCGGGCCAGTTTAGAATGGTGTGATTGTTGTTGTTGTTTTTTTCTGAATTTTCCAGCTTAACTACTTACGGGCGATTCTGGAATCATTATCATGCAGATGGCAAATACCGAATCACTGCGGCAGAGTAATGACATGACGACTGTGGCCGTCAACTGGATGATGAAGGATTCCACCAATTCCATAGTGGTCTGGCTAAAGCTAGAATGTTTCCATCTTGTCCAAATTTAGCATTTACACACAGACACACGCGCACACACACACACACACACACACACACACACACACACACACACACAGAGGGGACACACACACACACACACACACACACACACACACACACACACACACACACACACACAAACACAGAGAGAGAGAGAGAGGGGACAAGAGTGAGTGTTGAAGTGGCAGGCAGTTCACAAGCAGGAGTCTTTTCGGGTGATCATGTGCACAAAACCTGAAATATGATGTTTGAATTCATATTGGAATGAGCAGCCTCGCGGTGGCAAACCTTTACCATCGATGAAACAGCCTTCATGACTTTTACTGGCAGAGCAGAATGACTGAAGGCAAGATAGATATCTTTTTTTGTTCATTGATAATTGATGTATATTCATCTTTCCGCTGCTTTTGTCCGTGTCTCGCATCCCCTGGATTACAAACAATCAACAAACGAAGAAATGAATAGACAAAATAAATGAATACATAAAAAGACCAAACAATCATCCATCGTCACCCCGCAGCTAAAAAAAACACCTACATGTGAGTATATATATATGATAGTCAGTCGTGTCCGACTATGACCATCAGAACAACAGAGGAGGCAACTGCTGTCCCGACTATCTGGGCTAAAATTTGATAATAGTGGAGAGTGTCTTGCCCAAGTATACCCCACTCTCTCGGCCAAGAGGGTTTTAGGACAGTCGGCGTTGGGAACATGTGAGTATAGGGCTGCTATAACATCACCTTTTGGATGAGGCGAAGATCGAAGGTCCAGTGTACGGCATGCATTATTTATCGCACGTAAAAGAACTCACGGCAACGAAAAGAGTTGTTCTGACAAACTTCTTTTAGAAAAAAAAAAGCACACTTCGGCAGGAAAACAGATAACACTCGAAGACAACAAAATAAACAAATACATAACTAAATAGATAAATAAATAAATGAATAAATAAATAAATAAGTGAAAGAAACGAAAACGAAATCGTGGCGCCGCACTGTGGCGATGTGCTGTCTCCAGAAAGAGCAACCCTGATTTCTCACAAAGAAATACGTTGTGACAAAAAAGGTAACAATACAATACAATACAATACAATTAGAGTGTAAGGAGTTAAGGGCCGAAACACTTGACTGAGATGGGGCTTCTTCTCTGTAGACCTTGTACTGTCCAGCTCTCCCTCGTGGTTCTTATCACTCACAGTGAAACGCGGTGCAACGCAGTGCTTTTCATTACAATGAAAAGAACGCTTCTTCTTCTTCTTCTGCGTTCGTGGGCTGCAACTCCCACGTTCACTCGTATGTACACGAGTGGGCTTTTACGTGTATGACCGTTTTTACTCCGCCGTGTAGGCAGCCATACTCCGTTTTCGGGAGTGTGCATGCTGGGTATGTTCTTGTTTCCATAACCCACCGAATGCTGACATGGATTACAGGATCTTTAACGTGCGTATTTGATCTTCTGTTTGCGTATACACACGAAGGGGGTTCAGGCACTAGCAGGTCTGCACATATGTTGACCTGGGAAATCGTAAAAATCTCCACCCTTTACCCACCAGGCGCCGTCACCGAGATTCGAACCCGGGACCCTCAGATTGAAAGTCCAACGCTTTAACCACTCGGCTATTGTACCCGTCAGAAAAGAACTCGACCTTTCTAAACCATGGAGGAGGGAGGGGGGGGGGGACAACAAAGTATGAAATTATAATAATGTAATTCTTTAAAAACTCCAGTATTCATTGTCTTCCGCAAAGTCTCTCTGTGTGTCTTGCCTATGTCTGTCTGTCTGTCTGTCTGTTTCATGCACATTCATGGAGAATGCATAGTTATGCATGGAAACGCTGTGCCCAGGCTCTGGTGTCGCTCCACAACGGCCCATTGTCATTCCGGAATCGCCTGACAAAGTTAGATTTCCTCCGATCAGACCGGATCCGTCCAGGAATGGATCATTTTTCCGATGGGCGAGGGACGGGGGAGTGGAGGGGGGGGGGAGGGGCGGGGGGGAGTGCGGGGGGAGGGGGGAGCTGCGCGTATGTGGTGTTATGTGTGTGTGTATATGTGAGTGAGTGGGTGAATGGGTATAGGCCAGATAAGAGAGTGGGCGTGGCGGGATGGGGACTAATAGGATTTGAATTCACAGGTTTAGTTTAGGACCGCAAGATCGATGATTTGTCAAAATGGGTATTGCCATTCTGTGAAGAACTTCTGTTTTTTTAATGCCTCAACCATGCATGTCAACATTTTTGATAGCCGTTGCACGAACGCACACACTCGTATGCGCCTGACCACATGCACGCACAAAACGCACGCACATGCACGCACACGCACGTATGCACACACACACACACACACACACACACACACACACACACACACACACATGCGCGCACGCTGTTGTTTTGAAAACGGAGTGTGGCTGCCTACATTAACGGGGTAAATAAAGAACATGGACATACACGTAAAATGTGTGTATGTGCGTGTGTGTGTGTGTGTGTGTGTGTGTGTGTGACTGAAACCTGATTGAATGATACAGGAAACGAATGATGAGCGCCCGGTGGCAGCTGTCAGTCGTGTCTCCACATGCAGGCAGAGTGGGGAGGGAGGCGAGACGAAGGAATATATTTTTTGCAAGTC
>NC_134899.1:3768648-3776148 GCF_041734735.1 Babylonia areolata
AGACAGAATTCAAACAGAAGGAATGACACACAGGAAATATCCAGCCCAATCACACACACTGGGGTAGTAAAAACCAAGGGGAATCTTTTCATTCCATTGAACGATAACCAACTGGGTGACCTCCCATGTCGTTCCAAATGCATCAGCCCCCCCCCGCCCCCCCCAACCCCCCCACTCTCCCCTCCCCCCCGACCCTCGCCCCCCTCCCATTCCCTCCGCCCCCCATCCCATCCCCCGCCCCCCTGATAAATCTCCTGTCATCTGTTTGCATTTCCCTTCAGCTTCTCTCCCTTGTTAGACTTGGCTCGAGCACCCGTTTACCTCCCCTTCTTCTCTCTCCCCCACCTCCTCCTCCTCCTCCCCTTTCCCGTTTGTTGTCTTTTCTTTCTCTTTTTCTTTTTCTTTTTTTGTGAGTAAGATTAAAATGAATAAATATGGAGGTGACGAAAGTCCACGCTTTTTTTAAATTTTTTTAATTTTTTTAATTTTTTTTTTTTTTTTTAGATATAAAGGTTTTTTCGGATCTGTTGCTGGAAGTGTTGGATAGAAGATGGAAGGAGGAATGATAGAGAGAAGGGATGAGCGGTAAGAGAAAGGGACAAAGGGGGGAGGTGGGGAAGAGAGAGAGAGAGAGAGAGAGAGAGGGGGAGAGAACGAACGAAGGTGTTTTTGTTTTGTTTTGTTTTGTTTTTTTTCTTTAATCGAGGGAAGTGGAATATGCTGTTTTTCATCCAGATATCAGGGCAAACAGAAATTGAAAATAAATCAAAACATTCACAAAGTAACAATGAGAAGTAGATGTAAGGACATGACATTCACATACACATTTAAACATGCACATGTACATAATCCTGATACAAACATCATATTATGAAAAAGAAAAAAAAACAACAAACAACAAACAAAAAACAACACAAACCCATACACAACACCCCCTCCCCTCCCTCCCCAAGACAGAGAGAGAGAGAGAGAGAGAGAGAGAGAGAGAGAGAAACAAACGAAACGAAACGAAACGGATTTTTTTTTTTTTTTTTTTTTTTTTACTCTCTGTATCTCTCTGTCTCTATCTGTCTGTCTGTCTGTCTGTCTCTGTCTGTTTGCCTCTGTGTGTGTGTGTGTGTGTGTGTGTGTGTGTGTGTGTGTGTGTGTGTGTGTGTGTGTGGTCTTCATGTTCATTTACATTTATTTATTCTATTTCATTTTTTCATTATTGTCTTTATTTATTTATTCATCTATCTATTCATGTATATATCTCTTTTTTCTTCCCCTCCCCCCCTCCCCCTCCGCCCCCCACCCCCAACCACCCCTCGCGTTTTATTTTATTTCATTATCTATATCTGCTTACGTTTATGTTTTTCTTTTTTTTCTTTTTTTTTAATTCAAATATCTGTTCATTTAATTAATTATGTGTCCATTTATTTGTTTCTACTTTCTTTTATTTTTCACCCTGAGCAGATGTGATGTAGCGTATATGGATTAGTACGAACAAAGTGGCAGAGAGTGTTGGGGCAGGTTGACGGTGGGGTGGGGTGGGGGGGGGGCATGTGGGAGAGGGTAGAGTTCAATGGGATGATGTGGGGGGAAGGCAGTCCAAGAGGCAACAGTCTTTCTGTGCAGCCATAAGTATGTGTGTATGTACATACATCACCACACAATGTCTCGTCTGTCTTCCTTCTCCATTTGCATTTTGTCTGTAAAGCATCTGAGGCAGTTCAAGGAACATGGAGGGTCACTGACACGTGGAGTGATGGCCTAGAGGTAACGCGTCCGCCTTGGAAGCGAGAAAATCTGAGCGCGCTGGTTTGAATCACGGCTCAGTCTGACATGTACTGATTCAACCCGTGTCAAATACCAAGTTTTCCTATTCTCCATGTACTTCTCTGTATTATTTTCAACATAAATCTTTTTTGTTACCGTATATGTACCGTATATGTAAAATGAATAAATATAGGAACAATCCCGCCTCTCTTACTCTCTCTCTCTCTCTCTCTCTCTCTTACTCATCGCTCTCCCTGCCTGTCTATGTGTATGTCTGTCTGTATATCTTTGTCTGTCTGTCTCTTTCCATCTAGCTGTGTAACTATCTTCTTTTCTTCTTCTCGTATTTCCGTGATTTTTCTCTTGCTTCTTCACTTTTCCCTCTTTTTTTCTTTTTTCGTTTTGCTGTTGTTTATGTATTTGTTTTTGAGGGCTGGATGAAAAAAAAAAGCACGTATGCTTAATCTGTTACCCTCAGAAAATAAAAATTATTCATTCATTCATTCATTCATTTATTCACTCTCTCTCTCTCACACACACACAAAAACACACATACGCTGACACACAAGCATGCGCATGCACTCACTCACACACACACACACACACACACACACACACACACACACACACACACACACACACACACACAAACGCATACACAAGCACAAACACACATACTTCATGATATAAACACAGACACCCAGACAGACACAGACAGACAGACAGACAGACAGACACACACACACACACACACACACACACATACACACACACCAAAACGCATACACAAGCACAAACACACATACGTAATAATATAAACACAGACAATCAGACACCCACACACACACACACACACACACACACACACACACACACATACACACACACACACGCTGAATATCGATCCGGTAATGCACCCCCTGGCTGGAAGGCGCAGTTTCATTTTGGAGGGACAGGAACAGCAGTGATGGTGGGAATGGGTAACGGGGTGGGGGGGGGAGGCGGCCCTCTGAATCGTGGAGTGGGGGTGGGCAAATGTCAAGCCATACGAAATCCTCTTTTCTAATCATGATTAAACGTCTGAAATGAAACAACCGAAAACATTATGTAATTTTTGTTTTGTTTTGTTTTATAGAAAGAAGAAAGTGATTAACAAACAAACAAACAAACAAAAAAAACAAACAAACAACAACAACAACAAACAAACAAACAAAAAACCACCAAAAAAACAACAAAACAAAACACAAAAAAACTTTCAATAATATGTGAACGTATACATGAAGACTCTGTCCAGTCCAAAGGTTTAATATGTCACTCTGTACAACAACAAAATTGCGACTTGCCCATCAAGTCACACCTCTGCAAACCTGCTCCAACTGAGTCCCCTACCCACACCGAAAAACCCCCCAGTAAAGCTAAAATAAAACAAGTCCAAGAAATGGAAACTATATTTGGAAATCTGGAAAACACGTAGCTAGCAACACAAGAAAAGAGAAATGTCAGGGCGACTTTAGGATTGCTTTAATTTTTACTGTTGACAATCAATTATAAATGTCAGTGTATAAAAGTGCATCCCCCCCCCCGCCCACACACACGCAACCACCACCACCACCACATTATCACACCATATCACACACACACACACACACACACACCACCACCACCACCACCACCACATTATCACACCATATCACACACACACACACACCACCACCACCACCACCACATTATCACACCCTATCACACACACACACACACACACACACACACGCACGCACGCACGCACACACACACACACACACACACACACACCACCACCACCACCACCACCACCACATTATCACACCCTATCACACACACACACACACACACACACACACACACACACACACACACACAGGTATACTTCATCAGCTTTTTGTTTATTTGTTTTGATATGGCGCCAGATGGCATTCATTCCATTGAACAGATGATACTGAAAAACTCATGCTGTAGAATTCAGTTCGTCTCCAGACAACACACCAGCCACATGGTACGGAAGAGTAGACAGCAGGGTTCTGTGCGAGGAAAGTGACAAAAACGCATGACAGAAAAAACAAATATTGACATGAATATAACGGAAGATACGACACGGGGTTTTTGCAGGCTCGTGCTTTTTAGCGTCTTGTGCTAGTTTTAATCTCTTCTTCTGTTGCGCATGAAGATTTTGTGCTAGTGGTTACAACGAGCCTGTGGTTTGCACAACCTAATTTCCATGTGGGTTAATAAAGTGTTTTTGATTGATTGATTGATTGATTGATACACTGACCACGATGACCATGCACCAAATCATGCCGACCGCCAGATGTCTGTTCTTGGACCATAAATGGTTCAATTTAAGAGCAGCGTGTGGACTGCTCCATATACGCTTATCTGCTGAAAAATGGGAAGAAAAAAGGGGGAAGGGGAGGGGGGGAGGGCGTCTGATCTGTGCATAAATCTAACATACTTATCAGGCCTTGGGAGCATCGATTTATAATGGTAAAAAAAAAGTACTTACAATAGTATGCAGTAAAGTATTCGTAGAGGGCAGCTGACAGAAATGAAACAAAGACACAACTTCACAACGATGTTGTTTTGGGGATGTGTGGCATGTTCATCACCAAACGTCTCCCAGAAAACATGTGCCAAGTTGTGTTTGGGCGTTTCTTGTGCTGTTGTTACTGAATTCTTATCCCGAATAAATAAACAGCGTGGGAACAGGGAAGTTCCTGTTTCTCTGTCTGTGCCTTGCGTTCACCTGATGGAAATCACCGAGCAGTGATGGCCTCAAGTTGTGTCCCTTTATAGGATCGAAAACGAGTTACTGGCCTTGTTTAACAGTACTTTCCGATTGACCGCCCTTACCTTTATCTAGACGTCGTTCGCTGGGAGACTTCTATTCGTGTTTTAATGTATTCTTTATTGTGACTTTGATGAAAAGAAGTCAAACACATTTTTCAAACCACTTCTTGGAATATAATGATCTCGTATGTATCAACAACAACAACAACAACAAAACAACAACAAAAAAACACGCCACAGTTAAAGACTTATAGACAAACAAAATGAGAATGGAATCAAATAGCAGTAATAAGACGGAAGTAGGCAGAAGCAAATTTGAAATCATTTTATGAGATAATACAAAACAAGTTATAGGTACATGCCATGTAATGTGTGTTTTCTGCATAAAAAAAGACAAAAAACAAAAACAAAAACAAAACAAAAAAATACAAAAACAAAAAAAAGTGTGTGTGTGTGTGGGGGGGGACAGACCAGAACTAGATGAGGTGTTCAGTTATCAAAGTTTCGAATCATACATACATTGTCACTCAAAATCAAAGATTGCCAGGTATTTGGAATAGCTTATCAAATAATAATAATAACAATGATAGATATACAAATATAAACAATGTTTTTAAAGCGTTGAAAACTATGGGCAATTATAACGAAAGTTTGTGCGCCACACTATGCACACGTGCTACATATTTACGACACAGTACCAACATCAATCATTAGTAAACTAGAAAAACAACACATACACAGAGACCATTCTAAATACCCGTAACAAACGTTAATCATTTGTAATATTTTTTGGACGGAAGGTTTATATAAATACGTGCATTTGTACATTCATCCAGCATTTAAAAGACACGTTTGCTCAGTTCAATTAATCAAACCGCGTCAGCCATGGGAATCATACGTGATAAATATCTTGTTATTTACAGGATTGAATTCAAAAGTGTCATAGTGGAAATTATTGAAGTCTGTTTGGTTCGCTGGTTAACTCACAGATCTCAATCACGGGCAAGACTAAATTGGCAAGTTTACATTTTGCTATGTATATATGTATATAAATCTAAAGAATACTTGGAGTTGGTATTTTTTAGGCAAAGGAAAAATAGCTTAACGAGTTTATTGGTGGTTTTTGTCTATTCAGGTCGTCAAATAACAGTCTGTTCAATGCGATGGGATCGTGTTGTAAAATAATGGCATGGAACAGGCGGGGTTGATGAAATTTTGCACTAGATCAGCAAATTTTGCGCATCGTTTGTCTTTTGTTTGATGACAACGTGTTTCCGTTGTAAAGTGAACAGTCATATGAAATTAAAAGCATTTGGGAGTAATTACTCGTCTGGAAGCTTTATGAATAGAAAGTCCACATTTTGTAAAAGGATGGGTTTTATGTATTTTGTTATACCCCCACCGCCTCCCCCCTCTTTCTTTCTCTGTCTGTCTGTCTGTCTGTCTCTCAAACAATTTTAATGTGCGCACGTTCAACACACATTCTCTCTCCCTCCATCCCCGCCCCCCACTCCCCCTCTCTCTCACACACACATTGACTGACATCCCTAGGCCTAAGCATAAGTTTCGCGAAAAATCTTTTCGCCTTGGGCAAATGAATGTGTGTAATGTCTGTGTGCACATATTAACAAAGAAGACGGCGCCTTGATTTAGTCAAATGCGTCTCTTTTTTTTTTTTTTTTTCGTGTATTCCGACCCCCCCCCCCCCCCCCCCACTCCTGTATGATGGCACTTCTGTTCAAAAGCATAAGTAATATTGTATAATGTAGTACTGTATAATGTAAGTACTGTATAATGTCAGATCATCTTCGACTCCCCCGCCCTCCCTCCTCCCCCCCACCTCCCACCCCTCCCCACCTTCCCTTCAGTTCTTTATTTTGTTTTTAACATTTTAGACGGAGAAGTCGGAAGTCGGTTATGACCGGAAATTTTTCATAATAAACATAATACATTACATAACAAGCAATGCATTAGACTGCTTATGGTTCTTGGCATTAGAAGACAAGACTACTACTACTACTAATAATCATACAATACGAACTACGATGCAAAACATGGATAAATTAATTTACCTTCCCTAGCTCTGCACAGTATTTGAATATAGGGAAGATACGACTTCCGGTTTATGAAGTCAACGACACACACACACACACACACACACACACACACACACACACACACTTGCAAGCATACACTCACGCTAAAAAAATACTATCACCCCCCCCCCCCCCCCCCCCCCCCCCCCCCCCCCCCCCCTTTCTAAACCAGGTCTACCACGTCACATCAATCGATATGAAAACTGCATCGGCTCATGTTCAAGGGAAGAAACAACACAACAGCTCCAAAGTACACCAAGTTGATATGTACATGCACACTTAATGCAAGATCAACAGCACCGTCGCACGCACAGCATTTTGATATGTGTGTTGTATACCTACGCTTTCTTTTCCCCCACACGTCTCTGACTTCACGAAAATGTCACTGGGGTCGTATTCAGAGGGCGGGTGTACACGGAAACGTCCGGACTAAACGTGTTGTCCTTGACAATCCATCCAAAGTTGGTATTCATGGCGGAAGACTTTGGCGAAGTCCGAGTCTACACGCAGACTGAAACGGCTGAAATTTAGTCCAGCGATTGTGCTAGACTACACCTCCGTATGCCCAGACTTTGTAAGACAAACGGCGCGTTTATTTCTGATAAGTACTTCAGTCAAATAGAATGCTCCTCCTAGAGGTGTGTAATGATGATGATGATGATAAAATAGTAATAATAATAAAATTGATAAAATTAATAGTAATAGTAATAATAATGATAATAGTAATAATAATAATAGCTTATTTCTATTGTGTCTTTCATTAAAAAAAAAAAAACAACCCTAAAAAGAAACATGACACATAAAAATTATAATCACACACACA
>NC_134899.1:3786148-3811148 GCF_041734735.1 Babylonia areolata
TCAGTAATTCTATTATTACCTAAAGACGGCTTACAACAAAAACTTAACATTTCACATTCTTACTACAGTCAATGGGGCTTGCGTTTGAATAGAGAATAGACAAACGTAATGGGGTTTTTTTTTCTCAAAAAACTGTCCCTAAAAAACCCTACATTTCAAATGTGGAGAGGAGAGTACATAATTGAAACAACAGAAGAAAATGAATATTTAGGGGTTATATTTCATAGAAACAGCAACTTAAGTCGAGCACAAGGTCATCTAAAAAATCGAGTAAATAAGGTTCTAATGTGCTACTCAGAACATTTCGTAATACAAAATACTAATATGAATACAGATATCATGTGTCAGTCATCTGATACTTTGGTAACGCCCATTTCAACATATGGAGCAGAAGTTTAGTTTCCATATGATGTTGCAAGAGATGTATCGTTTAATTCATTCGAATTATTCAGTAATTGTCTTTTCAACAAATTTCCACATGAGAGACTTCATGTCAAGTTTTGTAAACAATTACTTTGTGTACATAAAAGAGCAATGGTTCTCCCCGTTTTAGGAGAATTAGGAAGATTCCCTATTAGCCTAAAAATAATATGTCAAGTTATTGGTTATTGGATACACATATCAGAACTTCCTCAAAATTCACTTGTATATACAACATACAAATGCATGTATCGTCAAACAAACAAAAATGTTCAATGGCTACTTTTCATAAGAAATGTATTAACTAGCACTGGATTAGATCATGTTTGGAAAAATCAGTTCACTTTTAGTGTTAAAAGATTAAAGTATGCTATATCCAAGAAGCTTGAAAATGAATGTGTAAAATTTTGGAAGCAGAAAAATAAGTCCATCTACATTAGAATTTTACAAGAACGCTGTGGCAAATTATAAAATTGAACCGTATTAAGCAAATGCACAACACAGGAAAGCACTGACCATGTTACGAATCAGCGACCATGACTTACAAATCTAACAGGGAAGATACAAAAATACACCGAAAGAACAAAGACTGTGTGATACTTGTAACAGTTTAGAAGATGAGATTCACCTTTTAGACAATTGTGTAAAGTACAATACGTCCAGACACAGATTCCTCCTAATCGATATATGTCGTCCAAATGCAAAAGCCTAGTGAGTTGATCCTTCTAACAGAATTACAGCCAAGGCTAGCGAATTTTGTTCACGAATGTTTCTCTTCTTAATATGCTCATGTTTATGTTTCATTGTGTCTTACAAACTTTAAGGTTTTATGACAATACAAAGTATTCTATTCTATTCACACACACACACACACACACACACACACACACACACACACACACACACACACACACACACACACACACACACAGATTGAGACATGCGTACATACAGACACACTGGCTTCTGTGTTTATGCTTGTGTCACATATGTAGTGTGTGTGTGTGTGTGTGTGTGTGTGTGTGTGTGTGTGTGTGTGTGTGTGTGTGTGTGTGTGTGTGTGTGTGTGTGTGTGTGTGTGTGTGTGTGAAGTAACTGTAGATATAATTATGTAATGTGTAAGGTCTCAGAAAATGACACAAGTTCAGTTTGAATTCAGAGTTGTATGGAGTTTTGTTCGTGGAAACGCTCTTTAACATTTGTGGACTTTGGTGTTTTGTTCTGAAGGTGCCATTGTTGGGAAGTTGCAGCATGTTTTCTTTGATGGAGTTTTGTATCTTTTGAGCTTAGAGTTTGGGGATTCAATTGTAAGTCTATGCTTTATCTGTTTCCGTTCTTGTAGAGATGCAAAGTGGATATAATTATCAGTATATTTGTGATAGAAAGAGAAAGAGGGAGAAAAAAAGAAAGAAAGAGAGAGAGAGAGAGAGGGGGGGGGGGGGGGAGGGAGAAAGAAAGAGGGAGGGAGAGAGAGATGTTTAATGGGTAAAGGAAGCGGAATAAGCATGTACATGTTGTTGTTGTTTTTACACATCCAAATCCTTAAAAGAGACAAAGCAACAAAATAAACAAATAAACAAAATAGATCAAATAAACAGATAAATAGATCAACAAAACTAATCCCAGAGAGAGCAGAGAGACAGACAAACCGACAGAGGAAGAGACAGAGGCGTTCGGGAAACCGGATATTCCCATGGCAAGGGGGAGGAATAACTGAATAGATAAATGAACGAATGAATAATGTTTTATTTTCTGAGAGTGATAGAGTCAGCATACATGTTGTTTCTTTTTCGTCCAGCCCTCAAAAACAAACAAGCAAAACAAAACAGATAAAAACAAAAAAATAAAAAAAGAAGAGAGAGGAAAAAGAAAAAGAAGAAGTGAACAAACAAGAGAAAGATCAGTATCAGTTTCAGTAGCTCAAGGAGGCGTCACTGCGTTCGGTCAATCCATATACGCAACACCACATCTGCCAAGCAGATGCCTGACCAGCAGCATAACCCAACGCGTTTAGTCAGGCCTTGAGAGAGAAAAAAAAAGAATAAAATAAATAACAAAATTTAAAAAAAGGAAACATACATAAAATAAAATAGAATTAAATAAAATAAAACGACAAAACTTTAAAAAATGAAAAAAATGTTAATAAAAAAAATAACAGATGAATACATAAAAATACTACTTTTAATAATAATAATATTTATAAGGCGCAAAATCTTGATTAGGCCAACTCTAAGCGCGCGCACACACACAAAAAGAAAAAAACAAAAACACAATGATGATAAATAAGCAAATAAATGTAAAACATGCACACACACACACACACACACACACACACACACACACACACACCAGATATGCAACAAACATGCAGCTTCACAGATATGAAAGCACAAGATCAAGGAAAAAATAATATACAAAAACGAGAAGTAGAAAAGGAGATGGTTACAGAGAGAGAGAGAGAGAGAGAGAGAGAGAGAGAGAGAGAGAGAGAGAGAGAGAGAGAGAGAGAGAGAGAGAGAGAGAGAGAGAGAGAGAGAGAGATTCAAAAACTTTATTACTCAAAGATAAAGATTGTAGTTAGTATTTTCTTTTTTCCCTTTTAGTCAGTTTTTCTTTTAATTGACTTTTTAGTTAGCATTTTCCTTTTAGCTAATCAGTTAGTGCAACGTTTCCACCCTTTAGTCTTAAGAGAGTGTTGAAACGAAATTAAAAGTGAACAAAAAAAACATCTTTGGGCCTGACTGTGTTTTCTTTATTATAGTGAATCCTAATCTGTCTTTTCCCCGAACCCGACTCCCTTTGTGTTGGGTAAAGACCATTGGCTTATTCTTTACGATAGAAGCAAGGGGAGAGAGAGGGGAGAGAGAGAGAGAGAGAGGGAGAAAGAGGAAGAAGAAGAGGAAGGAGGGGGCGGGCTGTACCATCAGATCCAGTTCTGTCAGTCCCGTCACATCCTCAGCCACCATCAGCAGGACGGCCAGGGCGGCTTCACTGGTGAGGGGGTTGTGGCCCAGCTGGGGACACAGCCATGATAAAGCCCATTCAGACAGCCATATATAGCCCGTTGACACAGACATAAAAACCCATTCAGAGAGCCATATATTGCCCGTTGACACAGCAATAAAGCCCATTCAGACAGCCATACAAAGCCCGTTGATACAGCAATAAAGTCCATTCAGACAGCCATACAAAGCCCGTTGATACAGCAATAAAGTCCATTCAGACAGCCATACAAAGCCCGTTGATACAGCAATAAAGCCCATTCAGACAGCCATACAAAGCCCGTTGATACAGCAATAAAGTCCATTCAGACAGCCATACAAAGCCCGTTGACACAGCAATAAAGTCCATTCAGACAGCCATACAAAGCCCGTTGATACAGCAACAAAGTCCATTCAGACAGCCATACAAAGCCCGTTGACACAGCAATAAAGTCCATTCAGACAGCCTTACAAAGCACGTTGATACAGCAATAAAGCCCATTCAGACAGCCATACAAAGCCCGTTGACACAGCAATAAAGCCCATTCAGACAGCCATACAAAGCACGTTGACACAGCAATAAAGCCCATTCAGACAGCCATATAAAGCCCGTTGACACAGCAATAGCCCATTCAGACAGCCATACAAAGCACGTTGATACAGCAATAAAGTCCATTCAGACAGCCATACAAAGCACGTTGATACAGCAATAAAGTCCATTCAGACAGCCATACAAAGCCCATTGATACAGCAATAAAGTCCATTCAGAGAGCCATACAAAACCCATTGATACAGCAATAAAGCCCATTCAGACAGCCATACGAAGCCTGTTGATACAGCAATAAAGCCCATTCAGATAGCCATACGAAGCCTGTTGATACAGCAATAAAGCCCATTCAGATAGCCATATGAAGCCCGTTGATACAGCAATATAACCCATTCAGACAGCCATTCAAAGCCCGTTGACACAGCAACAAAGTTCATTCAGACAGCCATACAAAGCCCGTTGACACAGCTATAAAGCCCAGTGATAAAGCTACAAGGCCCATCGACACACCCATAAAGCCCACTGACACACACACATATAGCCCGTTGACACAGACATATAGCCCGTTGACACAGACATAAAGCCCGTTGACACAGACATAAAGCCCGTTGACACAGACATAAAGCCCGTTGACAGCCATATAAAGCCCGTTGACACAGACATAAAACCCGTTGACACAAAGCCCGTTGACACAGACACAAAGCCCGTTGACACAGACATAAAGCCAGTTGACAGCCATATAAAGCCCGTTGACACAGACACAAAGCCTGTTGACAGCCATATAAAGCCCGTTGACACAGACATAAAGCCTGTTGACAGCCATATAAAGCTCGTTGACACAGACATAAAGCCTGTTGACAGCCATATAAAGCTCGTTGACACAGACATAAAGCCAGTTGACAGCCATATAAAGCCCGTTGACACAGACATAAAGCCCTTTGACAGCCATATAAAGCTCGTTGACACAGACATAAAGCCAGTTGACAGCCATATAAAGCCCGTTGACACAGACATAAAGCCTGTTGACAGCCATATAAAGCTCGTTGACACAGACATAAAGCCTGTTGACAGCCATATAAAGCTCGTTGACACAGACATAAAGCCAGTTGACAGCCATATAAAGCTCGTTGACACAGACATAAAGCCTGTTGACAGCCATATAAAGCTCGTTGACACAGACATAAAGCCAGTTGACAGCCATATAAAGCCCGTTGACACAGACATAAAGCCAGTTGACAGCCATATAAAGCTCGTTGACACAGACATAAAGCCCTTTGACAGCCATATAAAGCTCGTTGACACAGACATAAAACCCGTTGACAGCCATATAAAGCTCGTTGACACAGACATAAAGCCTGTTGACAGCCATATAAAGCCCGTTGACACAGACATAAAACCCTTTGACAGCCATATAAAGCTCGTTGACACAGACATAAAGCCAGTTGACAGCCATATAAAGCCCGTTGACACAAAGCCCGTTGACAGCCATATAAAACCTGTTGACACAGACACAAAGCCCGTTGACAACCATATAAAGCCCGTTGACACAGACATAAAGCCCGTTGACACAGACATAAAGCCCGTTGACACAGACACAAAGCCCGTTGACAACCATATAAAGCCCGTTGACACAGACATAAAGCCCGTTGACAGCCATATAAAGCCCGTTGACACAGACACAAAGCCCGTTGACACCCATATAAAGCCCGTTGACACAGACACAAAGCCCGTTGACAGCCATATAAAGCCCGTTGACACAGCCACAAAGCCAGTTGACAGCCATATAAAGCCCGTTGACACAGACATAAAGCCCATTGAGACAGCCGAACAAAGCCCGTTGACATGACCATGAAGACAATAAAACCCGTTTAACCAGCACCATAAACCCTTAAAGCCCATTTAGCCAGGCTGATGACACAGCCAGAAAGCCCGGTTCGCCAGTTAATGGCAACAGATCAGAACAGTGACACACCAACAGACGGTTTGCTTGATGCTTCCTTTGTAAGGGGAGAGTATAGTCGTGCCACACGTTCAAAGATATAACGATAGTCTCCCTTGCTGCCTACATCGACCCTCTTCTGGACGCAACAAAAACATAACACACACACACACCCACACACACACACACACACACACACGAAGAGCACACACACACACACACACACACACACACACACACACACACACACCCGAAGAGCACACACACACACACACACACACACACACACACACACACAAGACACCCACCCGAAGTGCGCACACACACACACACACACACACACACACACACACACACACACACACACACACACACACACACACACACACACACACACGAAGACACCCACCCGAAGACACCTGAGCGAGGCAGTGGCCCTCAGCCCTGGCATCAGCAGGCGGCAGGCCCTCGGGTGGATGCGGTTGGCCGTCAGGTCCAACTCGGCCAGGCAGCAGGGGTGAGGGTGGGGGTGGGGGTGGGGGCCGGGCCCCCCCAGCCCCCTCCCTAGCTCCCCACACCCTTCCGTGGACAGCCCGTTCCACGCCAGGCGGAGGCGCGTCAAGCCGCGGTTCTTCTGGGGACCGTCACACGACACGGCACGTGCGTCCAGTTCACAGCATCGTCATCATCATCGTCGTCATTATAGTCGCCATCAGTCGTGGTCGTGGTCGTCCGTCGTCATTATCATCATCGACGTCGTCATCAGTCGTTGTTATGGCCATCATCGTCATCGTTATCATTACCGTCATCCTCACGTTGTTGTCGTGGTCATCGTCGTCATCGTCATCGTCGTAGTCAACCTCGGTTCTTCTGGAGAGTGTGATGTACGTGCGTCGTTTCAGCATCGTCATCGTCGTCGTTATCGTCATCGTCAATAGTTGTCGCGTGCAACTTTTCAAACTAAAGTTATGGCCAGCTCTCTCACGCTCTCTCACCTTTATCCAAACAAAAGCCTGGAATAAACAGATACAAAACATTTACTCCAAATACTTTAACAAAAAATCACAGACACGATACAATACTTAATTAGACACCACAAAGAAAAAAGTCTGTTCGTTTTCCTCTTCCACATGAGGAACACCCACAATTTTCCCTTCGTCACCCTCTTCTGTGACAGTTTGTCTTTTTCCCAGTAATAGCTTAGGTTGGGGGGGGGGGGGGGGGGGGGGGATAGAAACTGGCACCACACAGTTCGTAGTTCTGGAAGGTGGACTCTGGTGTTGCGCTTGGGGAAACACGTCCACCAGCGACGCTCGAGCTCCCCAGGCGGAAGACGGCCACTCAAACAGCGGGGGATGAAGTTGAGTCTCCACGCAGGAAGAATGGAGTTCCCTAGACAAAAACCTAGAATCTGCGGCTAAGTTCTAGTGAATTATCCACGATTTTGGTAAGATTCCGCCGCCGCCCACCATCTCGGGGCGGAAGGGGAATCACAATAGCACTACGTTACATTATGGACAGTGACTCATTCACTCCCCTTAAATATGGTTTACTGGCAAAGCAATCTGAACAAACTGAACGGTCTTCCAGTCTTTCTACGAAATATTAATTCCCGAAGTAGTTTACAAATCCACGGAAAATAATCTCACAAACAAATGTAGGCTAGACTTTACTTCACTGTTTCCACATTCAGAACTGGGAGAAATAGTAATTCTAGCACATTAAACAGAATACATGAGGTAATTTGAAACTAATACGGTGAAAGTAATACCGAATTAGAGAATAAACACTCAAGCAAAAAACCACGTGTCAGTTTCAAGCAAACTGGTAACGTTCCAGACTAGGAAATAACTCTACGACGAAAATGAGAGATTAAGAACATGTACCGTCAGACAGTAAAAAATTCAGGTAACACATGAGCAAAAGCGACTAATAATACAGGTACGTATATTTTCGGACGGCTGTACAACAAATACTACAAACTGTAAGATCATTTTATCAATGCAACGACTAAGATAAATGAATGAATACCTCAACGGTTTCTGATCTCCGGCCAAAATACCGGCTGAGCGTCTCTCTCCATAGGACCCTACACTTGACCTGGCCGAGTGTCCTGCTCCACTGACTAATGGTGCTGGTTTTCCAAAAGGAGAAAACTTTCCATAACTCACAAATTAGAAATATGCACGTCATGTTTTCTAATGCAACACGTGCATTCCATACACTTCCTTGGCTACATGGAGCACGCGGAAGAGCTACAAGGAGAGGGGTCAACCAAAAGTGGCAGCGTTCACACACACGCACGCACAACCCTCCTTGTCCGTGACAACACCCCCCTGATTGAGCACAGACGTCTGTCTGCACGGCTACAAAGGGGAAACGATTATTCCACAGATGCCCGACTCAAATAGTCGGCACCAACATTCAGTCTGCCAGGGATCACTCGAACTGTGAAGGAGTACGACTGTAAGAGCAAACTCCACCTCAGCAGCCTTTGGTTCGCAACTTTTGCTGTCTGCAAGTACCGCAGAGGTTGATGATCAGTCTCAAGCACAAACTGCTGACCATACAAAAACTGCTGGAATTTGTCTGTAGCCCACACTACTGCTAAGCACTCCTTCTCAATCTTAGAGTAGTGACTTTCAGTTCCAGACAATTTCCTGCTGGCAAACGCGACAGGGTGTAGTACACCTTCCTTCTCCTGTAGGAGCACCGCCCCCAGACCACGGTCTGAGGCGTCAGTTCGTAAGACGAACTGGCAGGACAGATCTGGCAGTTGCAACACTGGCCTAGAAACCAGACGACCCTTCAAAGTTTTGAAGGCCCGATCACACTCTGGAGTCCAAACGACGTTGTTGGGAGCACCTTTCCTGGTGAGGTCCGTCAGGGGAAGTGCTATGGCAGAGAAATTAGGGATAAACTTACGGTAGTAGCCTACCAGGCCCAAGAAGGCTCGCACTTGCGTCTTAGTCTCAGGAACTGGTGCTTTCATAACTTTCTCCACCTTGTCCATTTCCGGCAGGATTTGACCGTGCCGTACAACATGTCCCAGAAAACTCAGTTCCTCGAACCCAATGAAGCACTTCCTTGGACGGACTGACAAATTTGCTTCCTCCAATCGCTGGAAAACTGCCTCTATAGCAGAGAGATGTTCTTCCCATGTTTCGGACGCAATCATGATGTCGTCCATGAAGTTATGTACATCTTTCATGCCTATGGGATCCAGCAAAGCTCTCATCATCCTTGAGAAAACTGCTGCTGCATTCTTCAAGCCGAAGGGCATCACAGTGAACTGGAACTGTCCACTGGGGGTAGTGAAAGCGGTCATAGGCCGGATGTCTTCTCTGACCGGAATTTGCCAGTAACCTTTGCTGAGGTCCCACTTGCTGAAGTATCGGGCTTTACCTAGAGAAGAGAAAAGATGCTCTACGTCAGGTAGAGGTTCAGCATCAAAGACGGTGACGTTATTCAAACGTCGATAGTCAACGCAGAACCGGATCTTTCCGTCTTTCTTGCGTACGAGAACTACCGGCGCATTATAGGGAGATGCAGCAGGCTCTATCACCCCAAGCGTCTTCATGGTCTCTACCTCTTGCTTGACGATCTCCACTTTGGCATGGGGCAAAGGGTACTGTTTTACTCGCACCGGCTTTGCTGTCTCTACAGTCATGTCAAACTCTGCCAAGTTCGTCTTCAACGGTACATCCGTGATGACCTTCTCATGCCGACGAGCAATTGTCAAAACTTCCTCTTTCTGTTTGTCATTCAGACCTGGTCCAAAGTTCAAGTCAGCTATTGTTTCCTCAGCCACCAGACTGGGCACAGGCAACTCCCTGTCAGCGACAGAAGTTGGTTCAGTCTCCTCTATGACAGCAACAGCCACCATCGGAACTTCACCATAAGCAGAGTCCGCCTGTCTTTCCACATACCTCTTCAGCAGATTCGCATGGTACAATTTGTCCTGTCCTCCCATGCGAATGTTATAGTCAGCTTCTCCCTTCCTCTCCAATACCTCAAAGGGACCCTGCCAGCACAGCTGTAATTTGTTATGTCTCTGGGGCAAAAGCAGCAGTACCTTGTCACCAGGGGAGAACACACGATTCTGAGACTTCCTGTTAAAAACCTCAGCATGTCTCCGAGAAGCTGCAGCCAAATTCCTGCGTGCCAACTCACAGGTTTCCTCGATACGGTTCCTCAAGTCTACTACGTACTCTGCAGTAGTGCGAACTTCTTCAGAAGTGTGTTCATCTGTCCACAGCTGGCGCAAGACAGACAAAGGCCCTCGTACTGTTCTTCCGTACAGGAGCTCAAATGGTGAGAACCCCAAACACTCCTGAGTCGCTTCTCTATAAGCAAAGAGCAGTGCAGGGATATACCGATCCCATTGCTTTGGTTTCTCCTGAGTAAGCTTCCGCAACGCAATCTTCAGAACGCCGTTGTACCGCTCTACTAGCCCATTTCCTTGAGCATGGTAAGGAGTTGTTGCCAACCCACGGATGGACAACAATCTCTCCATCTGCTTCATTACATCGCTCATGAACTGGGTTCCGCGATCAGTTAGAATCTCAGATGGCACACCAACTCGAGTCCAGACCTCCCACAGTGCTTCAGCAACCGTGGTAGCTTCAACGGTCTTAAGAGGAACGGCCTCGGGGTACCGGGTGGCGTAATCCACAGCCACCAAGATATAGCGGTTCCCTGACCCTGACGCAGGAGTAATCGGCCCAACAAGGTCAACTGCTACCCGCTCGAAAGGAGTGTCGATCAGAGGCATCTTCCCTAGAGGTACCCTCTGAGGTTTTGGAGAGACTTTCTGGCATTGGTCACAGGACGAAACAAATCGGCGAACGTCCGCACACATACCAGGCCAGAAAAACTGTTTCCAAATCCTGTCCAGAGTCTTCTTTCCTCCTTGATGACCCCCCATAGGCGGTTCATGAGCCAGTTTCATTACTCCCTGTCTAAGCTGTGCAGGGACCACAACTTGACTGTACTCAGTCTTCGCCTGACGGTACTCACGGTACAGAATACCCTTCCTCCACCTGAAGGACACCTCGCCTGTACGACCAGAAACCCTAACGTCTCTACGATCGACTGCCTCCCGCAAAGACTCCAATCCAGGATCACCTTTCTGTAGTTCCTTCAACTGCTCTGGCGTCACGGTCTCGAGACCTGGAGATGCCACCCGCAAAGTAGAAGGTTGCCTCTTCTCTGCTGCCTGAGCACGAGTGACTACAGAGATATCCTTGGGTGTACCATACACTGGCAGAACTTTTCGATCTTCCAACCGAGCATGATTCCCAACTATGAAATCAACCACTGGAGTCTCCATAACTACAGCTTCAACCTGACCTGTGAAAAACGGACTCTCTATCCTAACCACAGCAATAGGATAGTGCCGCTTGATGTCTTTCTCGGCCATTGAAACCTCAAGTTGCCTGCCGGTAAGATGACAATCAGATATGAGGGACTTCTTCACGACACAGACATGAGACCCTGTATCACGCAGTCCTGGTACTGCCTTGCCTTCGACCACGACCAGACAGTGTGGATCGTATTCCTGCTCTCTACATGGCGTGCAGAGAGTAGGCACCTGAACTGTTTGCCTGACCTCTGTCCCTTGATGCTGTACTGCGCCCGCCGATTTCCCTTTCCTGGGACAGTCTCTAGCCAAGTGCTTAGGTGACTGACAGATGAAACAAGTCTTAACAGAGGAATTCCCAGACTCGCTCTTAGTTCCACCCACCTTGGACTTATCCTGCCCCGCTGAAGCGTTACCACTAAGACCTACCGGCTGAAGAAACTTCCTCCCACCCCTATGAGCCATGAAGTAAACTTCAGCTGATGCGACAGCTTCTTCCAGAGACTGTGGCTGCTTCTCCATCACGTAGGCGGCCATGTCAGCCTGCAAAGATTGTAAGAACTGCTCAAGGAGAATCAATTGTTTCAGATCAGGAATCTTAGATTGCTCATGCCACTGCTTTAAGTTGTCCTGCAACCTGGCACTAAACTGCACAAAAGTTTCATTGTCTTTTCTTTTACAGTTCCTGAAACGACGACGATACGTCTCTGCATTCAATTGGTAACGAGCTAAAAGTTGCTCCTTCAGCTTATCGTAGTCACCCGCGTCAGCGTCGCTCAGGTTGTTGTAGACGTCCTCGGCCTTACCAGTGAGACGAGTAGAAACTCGAGTCACCCAGGTGCTCTTCTTCCATCCGTACAGAGTAGCGACACGCTCAAACCTCTTCAACCAAGAAGAAATGTCACCCTTACTGTCATCGAACTTTGGAAGGCTGGGGCGAAATCCACGGTCGTCGTCAGTGTCAGACTCTCCCTCTACCTGATCCATAACCATACTGTTGCCATAATTCTTCCCTTTCTTCTCCCTCTGCAGAACCTCAAGCCGGAGGGAATGCTCTTCACGCTGTTGTTTGTGTTGCTCCTCCTCCCATTCCAGCTGTTTCCGCCGCTGCTCTTCTTCCCATTCAAACTGTTTCCGCCGCTGCTCTTCTTCCCATTCCAGCTGTCTCTGATGAGCTCTTTCCTCTAACTCCCTTTTCTCTGCAGCCTCATCCTCCTTAAGCATTTGACTAGCAACAAACTCAGCAACTTGCTCCCTGGGAACCTCTAACTCGGCAGCGAAACTGCGCCACCGTGAAATACGATCCTGCCTCCTTTCAGCCATGACGCTAAGCTTGCAGCCAGAACGAAGTTCCATGCAATCAATGAATGACCAATATCATACACTAAATGAAGTAATATACAAATGTAAACTAACTGGTAACTTACAGATCCAAGTCCACTCCAAACACCTACAGCTACCTGTCAATTCATTACGATAATGTAATTAAGATTGGGAGATGGGAGTGAGTAGTGAACGAGGAGAGTGGCCATTGACAAAAATGAATTCAGATACTACTATCCAAGAAAGGATCCTGGCAGGCTCGCCAATTGTCGCGTGCAACTTTTCAAACAAAAGTTATGGCCAGCTCTCTCACGCTCTCTCACCTTTATCCAAACAAAAGCCTGGAATAAACAGATACAAAACATTTACTCCAAATACTTTAACAAAAAATCACAGACACGATACAATACTTAATTAGACACCACAAAGAAAAGAAGTCTGTTCGTTTTCCTCTTCCACATGAGGAACACCCACAATTTTCCCTTCGTCACCCTCTTCTGTGACAGTTTGTCTTTTTCCCAGTAATAGCTTAGGTGGGGGGGGGGGGGGGGGATAGAAACTGGCACCACACAGTTCGTAGTTCTGGAAGGTGGACTCTGGTGTTGCGCTTGGGGAAACACGTCCACCAGCGACGCTCGAGCTCCCCAGGCGGAAGACGGCCACTCAAACAGCGGGGGATGAAGTTGAGTCTCCACGCAGGAAGAATGGAGTTCCCTAGACAAAAACCTAGAATCTGCGGCTAAGTTCTAGTGAATTATCCACGATTTTGGTAAGATTCCGCCGCCGCCCACCATCTCGGGGCGGAAGGGGAATCACAATAGCACTACGTTACATTATGGACAGTGACTCATTCACTCCCCTTAAATATGGTTTACTGGCAAAGCAATCTGAACAAACTGAACGGTCTTCCAGTCTTTCTACGAAATATTAATTCCCGAAGTAGTTTACAAATCCACGGAAAATAATCTCACAAACAAATGTAGGCTAGACTTTACTTCACTGTTTCCACATTCAGAACTGGGAGAAATAGTAATTCTAGCACATTAAACAGAATACATGAGGTAATTTGAAACTAATACGGTGAAAGTAATACCGAATTAGAGAATAAACACTCAAGCAAAAAACCACGTGTCAGTTTCAAGCAAACTGGTAACGTTCCAGACTAGGAAATAACTCTACGACGAAAATGAGAGATTAAGAACATGTACCGTCAGACAGTAAAAAATTCAGGTAACACATGAGCAAAAGCGACTAATAATACAGGTACGTATATTTTCGGACGGCTGTACAACAAATACTACAAACTGTAAGATCATTTTATCAATGCAACGACTAAGATAAATGAATGAATACCTCAACGGTTTCTGATCTCCGGCCAAAATACCGGCTGAGCGTCTCTCTCCATAGGACCCTACACTTGACCTGGCCGAGTGTCCTGCTCCACTGACTAATGGTGCTGGTTTTCCAAAAGGAGAAAACTTTCCATAACTCACAAATTAGAAATATGCACGTCATGTTTTCTAATGCAACACGTGCATTCCATACACTTCCTTGGCTACATGGAGCACGCGGAAGAGCTACAAGGAGAGGGGTCAACCAAAAGTGGCAGCGTTCACACACACGCACGCACAACCCTCCTTGTCCGTGACAATAGTCGTGGTCGTCCGTCGTCATTATCATCATCGTCGTCGTTGTTATGGTCATCATCGTCATCGTTATCGTCGTTATCATAACCGTATATCCTCATCGTTATAATTGTCGTCGTCATCGTCATCACCGTCGTCGTCATTGTCACTGACATATTCATCATCGTCATTCTCAGGGCATTATTGTTTTCGTCTTCTGATCGTCGTTGTCTTCATCGTCATCATCGTCGTCGACATCATCATCGTCGTCATTGTCATCGCATCGTCATCATCATTACCATCAATATAATTATCACCGTCGTCATCATGATCTACCTCGTCGTCGTTGTCAGAACATCTGTGTTGTCATCATCGTCGTCATCATCATCACCATTCTTGTTTGTTTGTTTTGTTTTGTTTTTGGTGTGTGTGTGTGTGTGTGTGTGTGTGTGTGTGTGTGTGTGTGTGTGTGTGTGTGTGGTCGTTGTTGCCATCATAGTTTCCATTGTCACTAATGTCATCATCATCATCATCATCATCATCATCGTCTTCATCACCATCATCATCATCATCTTCTTCATCGTTGTAGTCGTCTCAGTCGTCGTTGGTATCATCGTGAGCACAAGATACAGTGACATTCAAGGTGTCTATGTTACGATTCCCAGCAAATCTGTGACACCACCAGGGGATTTTTTTTTTAATTTTTTTTTTAAATACCAGAATGCAGGGGGAAACTTGTCATAAATTTGCTTCATTGGTAAAATGAGCAATTACTCACACACCCTCCCCCACCCCGCACACACCACCACTGACTTCATTTCTTCTGTCTGTCTGTCTGTCTCTCTCTGTCCTGCTCCCCCCTGCCCCCTCCACCTCCCTCCGTCATTCTCCTCCTAACATTTAACATATGTTTGTGTGCTAAAATGAATAAAGATATAATTATATGCATGCACTCAAAGCCTGACTAGTGCGATGCATTATGCTGCTGTTCAGGCATCCATCTACCTATCAGATGTGCTATAGCGTATATGGATTTGTCCGAACGCATTGACGTCCCCTTGAGAAAATTAAACTGAAATGAATGAACGTGTCCCGTACCGCCTGAATTACCTTGCACTCAACACAAGGAAACCGAGGGGACATAACTCTTACTTTCCTACGAAACCTTGTTTTGCTGGAGTTGTCTCCAGTCTTTCACGAGAAAATTCGATTTGATTATGTAATGAGAATGATAATACGAAGAAGAAGAAGAAGAAGAAGAAGAAGAGTTGCAGCAGGGAAACAACTCTTCTTCAACTGCATAAATCCTGCTCTGGAGTTTCGTCCCGTTGACCCAAGGACGGGAATTTGACAGGGATATTTTTGTGAACTTGCGGACAATGGCCTCGGGTTGTTTTCTTCCTGTACTTACTGATTCGTTACTTTGCTTATGTCATTGTCAATATCAGTTCATTTATTCATTCCATTTACAATTCTCTCTCTCTCTCTCTTACGATGTTAATGATGATGATGGTGATCATTCTTCGTTGTAGTAGCAGTAGATGCAGCAGTGTTAACAAAATTATTATTTTTGTGTCGTTATCGTTAATGTTGTTATTGTTGTTGACGGGCGCAATAGCCGAGTGGTTAAAGCGTTGGACTGTCAATCTGAGGGTCCCGGGTTCGAATCACGGTGACGGTGCCTTGTGGGTAAAGGGTGGAGATTTTTACGATCTCCCAGGTCAACATATGTGCAGACCTGCTAGTGCCTGAACCCCCTTCGTGTGTATATGCAGGCAGAAGATCAAATGCGCACGTTAAAGATCCTGTAATCCATGTCAGCGTTCGGTGGGTTATGGAAACAAGAAACATACCCAGCATGCACAACCCCGAAAACGGAGTATGGCTGCCTACATGGCGGGGTAAAAACGGTCATACACGTAAAAGCCCACTCGTGTGCATACGAGTGAACGCAGAAGAAGAAGAAGTTATTGTTGTTGTTGTCACAAGGACAGATTGGAAGACTGGGCGATGCCTAAAATCTTTATCCTTGAGTAATAAAGTTTTTGAATCTTGAATCTTTGAATCTCTCTCTCTCTCTCTCTCTCTGCTTTTGTTTTGTTTTGGGGTGGGTTTTTTGTTGTGGTTGTTGTTGTTTGTTGCTATACCACATTTTCCAGCACGAAGTAGTCTTTGAACACAAACAGCTCATGTGCATGATTTGATTTAGTTTTCTGAATGTTGTCTTCTTCTTTCAGTCGACCCGTGTGTGTGTGTGTGTGTGTGTGTGTGTGTGTGTGTGTGTGTGTGTGTCTGTGTGTGTGTGTGTGTGTGTGTCTGTGTGTGTCTGTGTGTGTGTGTGTGTCTGTGTGTGTCTGTGTGTGTGTGTGTGTGTGTCTGTGTGTCTGTGTGTCTGTGTGTGTGTGTGTCTGTGTGTTGTGTGTGTGTGTGTGTGTGTGTGTGTGTGTGTGTGTGTGTGTGTGTGTGTGTGTGTGTGTGTGTGTGTGTGTGTGTGTGTGTGTGTGTGTGTGTGTCTGTGTCTGTGTCTGTGTGTGTGTGTGTGTGTGTGTGTGTGTCTGTGTCTGTGTCTGTGTGTGTGTGTGTGTGTGTGTGTGTGTGTGTGTGTGTCTGTGTCTGTGTCTGTGTGTGTGTGTGTGTGTGTGTGTGTGTGTGTGTGTGTGTCTGTGTGTGTGTGTGTGTGTGTGTGTGTGTGTCTGTGTGTGTCTGTGTCTGTGTGTGTGACTCGACTCGTTTCGACTCGACTTAATTTACTGTGTTAAAATCAAAGTCAAGATGATGGTAAATTGAATAAGCAACAATTACTCTTTTTTTTCTTATTTCTTTTTCTTTTTTTTCTTTTCTTTCTTTTTAACATAAAGCCATCAATGAAAAAAAAGGGGGGTGGGGGTAGGGGAGTGGGAGGCTGCTGGGGGGGGGGGGGTCGGGGGGGATGTGGGAGGTCATTTCTCTTCGTTCTTCTTTTTCATTTCATTTCTTTTTTTTTCTTTTTTCTTTTTTTGTCTTTTTTTTAAGGGGTGAATGATCCTGAGGCCTGGATATTTTTTTTTTTAAGCTGAGCTTGCATCACTATCCTGTTGAAATAAAGAAAATTAACACATCGTATCGCTCCGTTCTGCAGACCTTTGCAGTCAGACTGCTGACCCCCAGTGACAGGTCACACACACACACACACACACACACACACACACACACACACACACACACACACACACACACACACACCACACACACACACACACACAGAGGTGTTATTAACAATTTCAATATGTTATTTGCTGTTGCAGAAGGTTTGCTGCGTAGTCCAATAGGACACT
Organism: Babylonia areolata; assembly: GCF_041734735.1. Taxonomy (NCBI): domain Eukaryota; kingdom Metazoa; phylum Mollusca; class Gastropoda; order Neogastropoda; family Buccinidae; genus Babylonia; species Babylonia areolata. The sequence continues at coordinate 3,803,660 of NC_134899.1, forward strand.
TGTTATAGTTGTTTGATGTTGGCGTTTATAACGTTTCCATTTTCCCTAGCGTTGTCTCTCCCTATTCACCCTCCACACATACACACACTTTTACCCCCACCCCCTCCCACAACCCCTACCCCCACGGTTTTTTTGTGTGTTTTTTTCGTCTAATATCACTTCAAGTGGAAAGACGTTAAACTGAAGACGAACGAACACACACACACACGTGAAGGAGCGGCACACTCACACAGACTCCCCGGCAGAAAGCCTCGGCACCTCTCTGTCTGATGTGGTTCCAGCTGACGTCCAGCGTCCTCAGGGTGCTGTTGGCTTCTGGAAACATGGGGAGGGCGGACAGAATGTAGGGGAGAAAGAAAGATAGAAAGAAAGAAAGAAAGAAAGGTAGAAACGAAACAAAACGATTTTTTTTATTTCACGAGGGTTGTGGAGTAAGTACAGCTGCTTTTTTTTTTTTACATCCAGCCCTCAGAGGCTACAAAGACAGAAAAGCGAAGAAAAAAAGACAAGAAAAAAAAAGACAAAGCAATGGCAGCACACACACACACTCACACATTCACACTCACGAACATACACAGACAGACACAGACAGACAGACAGACAGACACACACACACACACACACACACACACACACACACACACACACACTCACGAGCATACACACACAGACAGAGACAGACAGACAGACAGACACACACACACACACACACACACACACACACAATGGAAACTAACTATGATGGCAACAACGACCACACACACACACACACACACACACACACACACACACACACACACACACACACACACACACACACACACACACACACACACACACACACACACACATGAACGAAACAAACTAATATAAATCTAATAAGTCCCATACTTAACCGACTCACACATAACTCGGATATCATCATTATTCTTTTTTTTTTCTTTTTTTTTCTTTTTAATGACAAATAACGAATAAAGAAATACATGTTCAAATCTAAAAATTACAAATTTACGACCATGTACATACATATATACGTCTGAGCACGCTCACACATTTCTTTAATATATGCATAATTATGTACATACATATTGAAAGTAGTTAGTTGATTGTGTAGGTATATTTGTGACGCTGTATTTTGTGTGCGTCGAATGTCTGTATGTATGGATGGAGGCATGGATACATGCATGCATGCATGTATGTATGTATGTATGTATGTATGTATGTATGTATGCTTGTATTGTACGTACGATAACTGTATACACATATATATGTTTATTGTGCATGATTGTAAGTTGAGGACTGAGTGTGCTTCGTATGCCTGTCTGTGTGGATTGTGAAGCGCTTTGTGCAATGAGGAAAGCGCTGATAAATGTCCAGTTATTATGATTATTGTTATGTTTGCCATTATCACGACCCTTTCCAGTTATTATGATTATTGTTATGTTTGCCATTATCACGACTCTTTCCAGTTATTATGATTATTGTTATGTTTGCCATTATCATGACCCTTTCCAGTTATTATGATTATTGTTATGTTTGCCATTATCATGACCCTTTCCAGTTATTATGATTGTTGTTATGTTTGCCATTATCATGACCCTTTCCAGTTATTATGATTATTGTTATGTTTGCCATTATCATGACTCTTTCCAGTTATTATAATTATTGTTATGTTTGCCATTATCATGACTCTTTCCAGTTATTATAATTACTGTTATGTTTGCCATTATCATGACTTTTTCCAGTTATTATAATTACTGTTATGTTTGCCATTATCATGACTCTTACCCAGGGCCTGGCCCAGCAGTACACCACCAAGATGACAGATGTGGTTGTGGCTGAGGTTCAAATCTCTCAACGTCTTGTTTTTCTGCAACACGTAACATTGTACAGACTGTTACGCGTCAGTTAACGACCGGAGCGTCAACAAAATTCGCAGAACGCGCCGCGTGTCAAGGGTGTCCACAATGTGGCGCGTCGACGCGTCAATTAAACGACCGAAGCGTCAACAAAATTCGCAGAACGCGCCGCGTGTGTAGGCGTCTACAATGTGGCGAGTCGACGCGTCAAACGACCGGAGCGTCAACAAAATTCGCAAAACGCGCCGCGTGTCAAGGGTGTCCACAAAGTGACGCGTCGACGCGTCAATTAAACGACCGAAGCGTCAACAAAATTCGCAAAACGCGCCGCGTGTGTAGGCGTCTACAATGTGGCGTGTTGACACGCCCCCGTCAACTAAACACCGGAGCGTCATAACATAACGTAAAACACCGAGTAGTATTGACATTTCCTTTAGCAACCGGGGAGTCATCATAGCGCGAAGAACACGGCGCGTGGATGCGTAAATGATCGAGCGGTGCGTCGGCATAAGCACTTGATTTTTCAGCCATGTGTGGGAGACAGGAAATTAATTTCGACGCTTTCGCCGCTTGACAACGAACCGCGTCGACGCTGCCGCCAGTGACAGTGAAGCTATCCTGATAACGGATTTCTCTTTCGTTATCTATCTATCTATCTATCTATCTTTCTTTCTTTCTTATCCTTACGCTGTTAGCAAAATCTCCCTTTCCTCGTCCAATTCTCTCCCCCATGGATGTCATTTATGGTTGAAGTTCAAATCTATATAATGCCTTCACTTTCGGGGAAATAAAATGATTGTAAACCATGACTTGCAAAGAACACCATCCATTTTTCTTTCCTATAACACTATGCGATGGTGAGTAAAAATTACACGAAAATAAAAGTCCAGATCTATTAATGTATCCATAGTTGATTTATTAAGCTATTCTTTCCTCTTTTTATTTTTTTTATTATTATTATTTTTTTAAATAATAATCATAATACTGGGGATATGAACAGAGCGCTACATATATGTCTTACATTTCTTTCTCTTGTGTTTTCCTGAGGAGAGAAGCGTAAGGAAATATAACTTTTGTTGGCTGATGTGCTTCCATAATCATCCCAGGCTATAGACACACACAAAGAATGCAGCTAATCCCAAACATTTTCTAAATTTGACACCAGCAGCACATTCAAGACAAATTACAAGTCTAATGTATAGAATTCGTTTGAATGCCTTTCGTACAAAATTTTCTAAAAAGATAAAATGTATATGCGGTAAGCAAATAACTGTAAGTCATCTACTCATTCATTGTCCGAGTATAAGACAGTTAATTCCTAAAGATGTAGTTGATGACTTTTCTTCCAATATTTCATTAGCCACTGAAAAGATTTTGAATGATTATTCATTGCTTAGAATGTTTTCGGAAATTTTAAACTCCAGTCCAGTTGGTATCCTCCTTTGATGTGTTATAATTAATGTTGTTATTTATATTTACATTGTTATAGGTTAATACTTGTTGATATGAATATACATATTCTCCTTCCCATGACACCTCATTCAATCCACACCACAATCTCTTTAGACCTTTTTCTTATAATATACTTTTCCTTTGATACATTCCCTTTCCTTTATCCACTTCTTTACTCCTTTCCGTCTAAAAACACTTATAGTGAATAGACGTTAAACTGAAGATAAAACGCACGCACGCACACACAAACACACACACACACACACACACACACACACACACACACACATTTGTAAAGACCCTCCCTCCCTCCCTCCAAAACAAGGCAAAAACTTCGACCCGCAGTTTTCAGAACAGAACATGCCCAAGTTGCCTGACCACTTGTCAACTTCGCGGCACGTGCAAAAACCTTCTTCACTGACCGAGACAACATGGACAGAGAAAAATAGAAAGAAAAGATCAAATACACACACACACAAAACACGGCATGCTCGCTTTGCCAAATGCTGTGTGAATGCACCTGGACAAGAAAGCCAGTCTTCGTCTTCGTCTTCGCAAAGTTTTACTGAAACTTCCATTTCGGCAGGCGTATACCGTGTTTTTTTGTTTGTTTGTTTGTTTGTTTGTCTGTTTGTTTGTGTGTGTTTGTTTTCGGGAGGGTAGAGGGGGTGGGGGCTGGGGGGGGGGGGGGGGGGGGGGGCGAGAGTGTGTCACCTTGCTTGCTGCCAGTGAGTAAGACAGTCAAACAGCTAACACACACACACACACACACACACACACACACACACAACACACACACACAGAGTCAAAGACAGTCAAACACCGAACACACACACACACACACACACACACACACACAGAGTCAAAGACAGTCAAACACCGAACACACACACACACACACACACACACACACACACAGAGTCAAAGACAGTCAAACAGCGAACACACACACACACACACACACACGCACACGCGCGCACACACACACGCACACGCGCACACACACGCACACGCGCCCACACACACACACACACGCACACGCGCGCACACACACACACACACACACACACACACACACACACACACACACACACACACACACACACACACACACACACACACACAGAGTCAAAGACAGTCAAACAGCGAACACACACACACACACACACACACACACACACACGCACACGCGCGCACACACACACGCGCACACACACGCACACGCGCACACACACACACACAAACACACACACACACGCACACGCGCCCACACACACACACACACGCACACGCGCGCACACACACACACACACACACACACACACAGAGTCAAAGACAGCCAAACAGCGAACACGTCATCCAGGATCTGGACACAGTGTAACAGTTTCCCCGACGTGATGTCCGTGTTCTCTGTGTGGCCACGTGCTCCTGCCACTCACTCTGATTCCCGTGTGTGCAACCACAACCATGTTCGTTCTGACGGTATTTCGACGTTGGATGTGAGGCCGCCCCGAGATACTGACCTGAGGAGACCCAGCACACTGTCATGTCACTTGAATCAGGAGACAGATCACAGGTAAGAGATTTCACTTTTGTTCTTCTTCGCCACCCCTTCTCAGCTGTTGTGGAACGGGGTATAGCAGACATGTACCCCAACACTGCTATCACCCAGAAGTGAAGTGTTGTCCAGATGCTCCCCTCTGGTGGACGGTACAGAAGTATAAGGACGAAAACCAATCGCTTCGCCAATAGCTTTTTCCCCAAAGCAGTCAATGCCCTGTCTCTCGAACAAATCCAGTGTGATAAATAGAATTGTGCAACCAACAACCATCTACCTGAAGATCTAGTCATCAACCCCATCCACATGTAATATGCGGCTTCTGTTCAAACGTGTGTGTGTGTGTGTGTGTGTGTGTGTGTGTGTGTGTGTGTGTGTGTGTGTGTGTGTGTGTGTGTGTGTGTGTGTGTGTGTGCAGTACGTGCATGTGTGAGTATGCACAAGTTTTTTTTAGATTGATATGCACTTGTATGTATCCTAATCTTTATTGTATCTGTGTTTGTGTATGAGTTTCGATATATGTTCGTACCGTGTTATGTACTACTCCCCCCCCACACACCCCCCCCCCCCCCCCCCCCACCCGACGCCTCCCGCCTCCAGTATTCCTTGTGACCCCGGTACACTTGGAAATAAAGTCATAAAGTCATATTCTATTCTATTCTATTCCATTCTATTCTGTTCTGTTCTAAACGTGCAGGAAGTGTGTGAAAAGTTGATGGTCTGCAATTTCGCTGGACTACACTCCGTGCCCACAGACGTAGTACAGGAAAAAACGGCGCGTTTGTAATTTTTCAGAACTGCAATCGACGAGAGAGAATATTTCGCGACGTGACGCACCCACCGTGAGTGCATAATGATGACCAAGTCTTGAAAAAAACAAATCATTTCACTCGACAGGTAGTGAATTCAGACCCACACACATACCCCAGACCCACACATAAATGCATGCACGTCACACACACACACACACACACACACACACACACACACACATACTCTCTCTCTCTCTCTCCCCGGCTAAGGTTCCTTAAAGTTGGTAATGTTGAATACCCATCATCTGTGTATCATCACATTCTTTCATTTAATCAAAAGGATAATTTCAAGAGCGTGTGACGACAGACCGCTACGCGCTTTACAATGACATCAACAACAATAATATATTCTGTTTCAATGATGCACGTGTGTTTGTGTCTTGATCGTCTGTCCATGCAGCGCAGTCAAAAGTACACCGCAACAGAAGGAACTATCCAGAATGGGGAAGTCCAACTTGACGCGACAGGACATAGAAGACAGCAGGACCCCAGCGAAAGGCCCACGTTCCAAGTCAAGACACTCAATGGGGAAGTCCAACTTGACGCGACAGGACATAGAAGACAGCAGGACCCCAGCGAAAGGCCCACATTTCCAAGTCAAGACACTCAATGGGGAAGTCCAACTTGACGCGACAGGACATAGAGGACAGCAGGACCCCAGCGAAAGGCCCACGTTCCAAGTCAAGACACTCAATGGGGAAGTCCAACTTGACGCGACAGGACACAGAAGACAGCAGGACCCCAGCGAAAGGCACACGTTCCAGACACTCCGGACTTTCTGGCGTTGCCTGTTTGTACCAGCGGTGTGATCAGGTCAGAATTTCTGTCCCTTCTTCGTTCCTTCGTGCGCACTTTCTTTCTTGTGTTCTTTTGTTCATATACCAACAGGTTTTAATCGTCAGGTATCCTGAAGTCTATTGGGCAAGGGGGGAGGGAGTTTTGGGGGTGGGGGTGGGGGTATTTTACCGACGATTTTCGTGTGGTTTGCTATATGTGTGTGTATGTGTGAGGGGAGGGAGGGGGAGTGGGGAATGGCACACAGCGAGAAACTATCCCTTTTTATCAAGTGTAAGGGTAAAACAGTCTGCGATATCACCCCCACGAGAACGACTACTTTTCGACGAAGAAGCCCGCCTTTTAATTTTTACTCTGTGTGTGTGTGTGTGTGTGTGTGTGTGTGTGTGTGTGTGTGTGTGTGTGTGTGTGTGTGTGTGTGTGTGTGTGTGTGTTTCTAATTGCGTGGTATGAAAGAGCGCCTGTCTAACAGGCTAACCCTTGAAGACCAATCTGTCAAAGTCGCAAGATGGCCGAAAAGAGTGTACAGCGATTGTCAATAACCCCTTGGTGAGGGGCATCGCATTTATTGCATAAAATCTTCAGTATCCATGTCCGTATATATGTCTCTGTGTTTGTTTGTCTGCCCGCCTCTCTGTCTGTCATTCTGTCCTTTTTTCCCCCCTTCTGTTCAACGCTCAGGGTCATTCCGATGTACGTTGATCATTCCATAGTTTTTCATTCACATGAAATAATAATTTGTTTCAAAATGAGATGCTGACATCTTGTTCGTTTTCAGCAGGTTGGTTTATTTTCCAAGAGCCGCAGGGCAAAGCGATTTCTGTTCCATTGCTTTTTTATAAGGAGACACGTTCCCGCATGCATACACGCTTGTGCGCACATATGCACACACACACACGCACGCACACACACACACACACGCGCGCGCGCGCACACACACAAACACATCCACCAACACAAACGCTCGCGCGCGCACACACACACGAACACACATTCATACGCACATTCGCTCG
>NC_134899.1:3823648-3828648 GCF_041734735.1 Babylonia areolata
CAAACAAAATCGGCATTCAGTCATGGAAAGTAAGGATAGATAGATAAAGCTGGTTCCTTTCCTCCAAATGTATATTCCAAGCTGAAAAACTCCAAACTGTCCTAACGAACAAAATCAATGGCATCATACAATGCTTGAACAATTTAGATTAAGAACTCTTGGCTTTCTTGTCAACAAAAATGGTTTACGCCAGGTGATGGAGTCTCCCGTCGGTCTATGCCCCTGACCTGCATACAGATTCTCCATGCCTTTTGTGTAAATCCACAGTTGATGAAATTCATTTCCTGTTTGATTGTAAATCTTACGATCAGTTGAGAAAAACAAGTGTGATTTTTTTTATAAAGATGTTGCCAAAAGAAAGGGTTTCTTCAGCGTGTCAACATCTGAAGATCACGAGGAGATAAATTTGATAGCAAAATGTGTATCTTTTTGAAGATAAGGCAAACAATGGCTACAGATTGTGTGTGGATAGATAGATTTTGACATTGTCTTCTGTAACCAATGATGGAGTCTGTTTCAGTTTCAGTTTCAGTAGCTCAAGGAGGCGTCACTGCGTTCGGACAAATCCATATACGCTACACCACATCTGCCAAGAAGATGCCTGACCAGCAGCGTGACCCAACGCGCCTTGAGAAAAAAAAGGTGAATAAATAATAGATAAGCGTACATAAATAAATAAATAAATAAATAAATAATAATTATAATACAAAAAGGTAGTAATAATAATAATAATAATAATAATAAAATAAATAAATAAATAAATAAGTCTGTTTCAGTGACGGATGAATGAACGAAGCCTGTTGGTTGCTACCATTTTTCTTCAAGAAAAGGACTTTGTTCCGTTTCATTGTTTGCATTCACCATATTCCTCCCTTCATTCAAACGCTTTGTTACGCAGTGAAAATATGTTGACGCATTCACCCATGTCGTAAGGACCTCACGGCCAATGGCACTAAAGCGTCAAGTGTCTCTCTCCCTCGCTTTCTCTCTCCTTCTCTCTCTTTCTGCCTCCCTCCTTCCCCCTATCTCTCTCTCTCTCTCTCTCTCTCTCTCTTTCTCGCGTGCTGTTGTTTATGATTACGATCTATTGTCAATGGAATGATGGCTGAAGATGGGGCAGCAAAAACAAATTTGTCTGTCTGTCTGTCTGTCTCTGTCTCTCACTCTCTGTCTATCCCCTCTCTCTTTCTCTCTCTCTCTCTCTGTGTCTTTCTTCCCTCCCCTCTCTCTCTCCTCTCCCTCTCTCTACATCTCTGTTTCTCTCTCTTTCGTTCTCTCTCCATTTTTCGCTATCCCTCTCTCTTTCCCTCTCCCCCCCCCCACCTCCCCGCCTCTATCTCTCTTCCCCTCTGTTTCTGCTGTCTCTTCTCTCTCTCTCTCTCTGTCTCTGTCTCTGTCTGTGTCTCTCTCTCCCGTGCTGTTGAGTCATGATTACGATCTGATGTCAATGGAAATGGCGCTGAAGACAGGGCGGCAAAAACAAGGTGATGGACCGTTTGTGCCCAGTGTTATCTGCTGTGTCTGTGTCCCTCATCGCTCTGTACCTGTCTGTGTCTGTCTCCCTCATTGCTCTGTACCTGTCTGTGTGTGTCTGTCTCCCTCATTGCTCTGTACCTGTCTGTGTGTGTCTGTCTCCCTCATTGCTCTGTACCTGTCTCTGTGTGTCTGTCTGTCTCATTGCTCTGTACCTGTCTGTGTGTGTCTGTCTGTCTCATTGCTCTGTACCTGTCTGTCTGTGTCTGTCTGTCTCATTGCTCTGTACCTGTCTCTGTGTGTCTGTCTCCCTCGTTGCTCTGTACCTGTCTGTGTGTGTCTGTCTCCCTCATTGCTCTGTACCTGTCCCTGTGTGTCTGTCTCCCTCATTGCTCTGTACCTGTCTCTGTGTGTCTGTCTGTCTCATTGCTCTGTACCTGTCTGTGTGTGTCTGTCTCCCTCATTGCTCTGTACCTGTCTGTGTGTGTCTGTCTCCCTCATTGCTCTGTACCTGTCTCTGTGTGTCTGTCTCCCTCATTGCTCTGTACCTGTCTGTGTGTGTCTGTCTCCCTCATTGCTCTGTACCTGTCTCTGTGTGTCTGTCTCCCTCATTGCTCTGTACCTGTCTCTGTGTGTCTGTCTCCCTCATTGCTCTGTACCTGTCTGTGTGTGTCTGTCTGTCTCATTGCTCTGTACCTGTCCCTGTGTGTCTGTCTGTCTCATTGCTCTGTACCTGTCTGTGTGTGTCTGTCTCCCTCATTGCTCTGTACCTGTCTCTGTGTGTCTGTCTCCCTCATTGCTCTGTACCTGTCTCTCTGTGTCTGTCTCCCTCATTGCTCTGTACCTGTCTGTGTGTGTCTGTCTGTCTCATTGCTCTGTACCTGTCTGTGTGTGTCTGTCTGTCTCATTGCTCTGTACCTGTCTCTCTGTGTCTGTGACCGCCGCTCTCTTCTCTGTCTCCCTGCCTCTGTTTGTCTGCCTGTTTATCTTTGCCTCCTGTTCTTCTTTGGTCTCTGTCTTGTCTGTCTGCCTCTGTATCTGTGCTTTAACCAGCCAACCAACCAGCCAACCAACCAACCAACCAACCAACCAGCCCAGTACAGATACTCACTCACGGACCAGATCCAAGTAGCCGTTTTCTGTCAAAGCTGCCATACGAACCGACCTCCATGCTAACGATCCAACTAACCAACCAGCCAACCAAATCACTGTCTCACCCAGTGCAGTGCAAACACTCTTGTATGATAGTCGTGTCCGACTAAGACCATCCAGACAGTGGAGGAAGCAATTACTGTCCCGACTGTCTAGGGTAGAATTTGATTGCAGTGGAGAGCGTCTTGCCCAAGTTACATCCCTACTCTCTGGACCAAGAGGGTTTTAGAACAGTCGGCGCTGGGATGGTTCCCAAAAACCAATTAGCCCCCCAGGCTGCAGCACGAACAGTCAGTGTAGTCTAGTCTTGCCTCCTAGGATGGGAGTTGTAGTTCTTCACAAAAGACCAAGCTGTTAAAAGATTTCCCATTTCAGTGGAGAAAACCATTGATTGTACAGCTTTCACAGTCTCACTACCTGACTAGATCCACAGAGAAGAAGTGTTTGTCCCTCAAAGCCTGTTCTCCAGCTGACCAATCAACTCATCCATCAACCCGGCTGCCTCCTGTGGGCACTGTGTGGGGCGGTGGCCCAGTGGTAACGCGTCCACCCAGGGAGCCAGAGAATCTGAACGTACGGGGTCGACTCCCACACTTGCCACAATTTTCTCCACCTCCACCAGACACTGAGTGGTGGACTTCACCTCCACCAGACATTGAGTGGTGGCCTTCACCTCCACCAGACATTGAGTGGTTCACCTCCACCAGACATTGAGTGGTGGTCTTCACTTCCACCAGACATTGAGTGGTGGTCTCCACCTCCACCAGACATTGAGTGGTGGACTTCACCTCCACCAGGCATTGAGTGGTGGTCTTCACCTCCACCAGACATTGAGTGGTGGTCTCCACCTCCACCAGACATTGAGTGGTGGTCTTCAACTCCACCAGACATTGAGTGGTTCACCTCCACCAGACATTGAGTGGTGGTCTTCACTTCCACCAGACATTGAGTGGTGGTCTCCACCTCCACCAGACATTGAGTGGTGGACTTCACCTCCACCAGGCATTGAGTGGTGGTCTTCACCTCCACCAGACATTGAGTGGTGGTCTCCACCTCCACCAGACATTGAGTGGTGGTCTTCAACTCCACCAGACATTGAGTGGTTCACCTCCACCAGACATTGAGTGGTGGTCTTCACCTCCACCAGACATTGAGTGGTGGTCTCCACCTCCACCAGACATTGAGTGGTGGTCTCCACCTCCACCAGACTTTGAGTGGTGGTCTTCACCTCCACGAGACATTGAGTGGTGGTCTCCACCTCCACCAGACATTGAGTGGTGGACTTCACCTCCACCAGACATTGAGTGGTGGTCTTCACCTCCACCAGACATTGAGTGGTTCACCTCCACCACACATTGAGTGGTTCACCTCCACCAGACATTGAGTGGTTCACCTCCACCAGACATTGAGTGGTTGACTCCACCTCCACCACACATTGAGTGGTTCACCTCCACCAGACATTGAGTGGTGGTCTTCACCTCCACCAGACATTCAGTGGCTCACCTCCACCAGACATTGAGTGGTTCACCTCCACCAGACATTGAGTGGTGGTCTTCATCTCCACCAGACATTGAGTGGTGGTCTTCACCTCCACCAGACATTGAGTGGTTCACCTCCACCAGACATTGAGTGGCTCACCTCCACCAGACATTGAGTGGTTCACCTCCACCAGACATTGAGTGGTTCACCTCCACCTGACATTGAGTGGCTCACCTCCACCAGACATTGAGTGGTTCACCTCCACCAGACATTGAGTGGCTCACCTCCACCAGACATTGAGTGGTTCACCTCCACCAGACATTGAGTGGCTCACCTCCACCACACATTGAGTGGTTCACGTCCACCAGACATTGAGTGGTTCACCTCCACCACACATTGAGTGGTTCACGTCCACCAGACATTGAGTGGCTCACCTCCACCACACATTGAGTAGTGGTCTTCACCTCCACCAGACATTGAGAGGTTCACCTCCACCAGACATTGAGTGGTTCACCTCCACCAGACATTGAGTGGCGGTCTTCACCTCCACCAGACATTGAGTGGTGGTCTTCACCTCCACCACACATTGAGTGGTTCACCTCCACCAGACATTGAGTGGTTCACCTCCACCAGACATTGAGTGGTTCACCTCCACCACACATTGAGTGGTTCACCTCCACCACACATTGAGTGGTTCACCTCCACCAGACATTGAGTGGTTCACCTCCACCAGACATTGAGTGGTTCACCTCCACCAGACAAGTGGTTCACCTCCACCAGACATTGAGTGGTTCACCTCCACCGTACATTGAGTGGTTCACCACCAGACATTGAGTGGTTCACCTCCACCAGACATTGAGTGGAGTGGTGGTGTAGACGGACACCAGTCATTTGGA
>NC_134899.1:3831148-3833648 GCF_041734735.1 Babylonia areolata
ATTTTGTGTTGACGCGGTTGAACATTTGCATGGTTTGACAGTCCTGATATGGCCCTGTGTGGTCGGCTGGGCTATAAGAAACAAAAAACGAAAATAAACAAATTATTGTAGTAGTTGACAAAGCCACAGAAGTGAAAAAAAGGTCGAAGAAATTTAAGCATTAAAGTTGTCGATGTGAAGATGTATGCATGTGATGACTTGAACCTCTCTCTCTCTCTCTCTCTCTCTCTCTCTCTCTCTCTCTCTCTCTCTCTCACACACACACACACACACACACACACACACACACACACACACGCACACACACACACAAAGGAGAGAGAGAGAACACTGAACACTGAAATGTTTAATGTCATTAGCTGTAAAGCTCTAGTGACACAGTAGGTACAAATCAAAACACAAATGGTGCAAAACAAATAAAATAAACAGAAAAGGCAAAAGATGATCACAGTAAATTAACTACTAAGGGATAAGCGGCACTTTGGTACTTTGTCATTTGCTTAAAAAGTCCATGTGGCAGGCGGGTACTGTGCCTTTTCCCCCCAGTCTCCAAGGTTTGTACGGTACACAGGAAACAAAGTACATATAATCTGTATAATAATTATTTATGCATGTGACATCGACACACATCATATCAATACGAACACATAACAAAGTACATATAAAACATATAACACAGAAAAATACATTGTCGAAACTGACCATCCAAATGTAACCCTTCCTTTTGTCTATGCCTTTCCCCCCCTCATAGAACCCATACTAAGTTTATGATTAATTAATAAGTATTTGGACCGATAGTAGACATTTTACGTATATTTACTGCCTCGGATACACATTTTGCTAGTGGGAGTATCATATCTTCATTTTCTGTCATCAGTATGCCGAACAAATCTTTTCTCTGCACTGGAGCTGTATTGAAAAGTGTACAGTTTTTTTTCGCAGTTCTTCGTTTCTTTTGCAGTTAAATATGAAATGGTTTTCATCTTCTGGGCTTTCGCCACACATTGGGCAAGGAGATGTTGCTACGTCTGAATTCAGTCCAAGTGCTCTCAGTCTGAGACTCGCAAAACAGATTCTATGCCACTTGTTTGTTGATATACTTCGAACTGCTTCCTGGACATTCAAAACTGGATGACTCGAAATAAGTTACAACTGAACGCGGACAAAACTGAAGCAATCATCATAGGAACTAAACAAAAACTGTCTTCCATCACAATTGACACAATCAAACTAGGCAGTATATCCATCCCTCTTTCCACGTCAGTCAGGAACCTCGGTGTTGTCCTTGACAATACACTGTCCATGCAAAAATTTATCAGTCAGACATGTCAGTCCTGCTACTGTCAACTGCGGCGCATCAGCGCCGTCCGGAAATATCTGTCCACTGACGCAACATCTAGACTTGTCGTTTCTCTCATTCTCTCTCGCCTTGACTAATCATAATAATAATAATAATGGTACTTATATAGCGCTGAATCTTGTGCATATATTAAGGATTTATTTATTTATTCGTTTATTTATCTATCTATTCATCTATCTATTTATTCATTTATTTATTTGTTTAACCATTTTTATTAATTCATCCATCTGTTTCCACTCACTTATTCTAATATTATCATCTTAGATGAACAGACTATATATAAATAAAATCCATCTGTTTGTTTCTTTGTTTTGTTCATCTCTTTGTTTCGTTGTTTGTTCATCTCTTTGTTTCGTTGTTTGTTCATACTTTGTTTCATTCACCACTCCTCGTCATGTCTTTCGCTTGTCACATGCCGAGTTACCTTTCCTTGTCCTAACTCTCTCCATACGAACGGCGAAAGAGACGACGTTAACAGCGTTTCACCCCAATTACCATCATCAAAATATTGCAAGCGGAAGGCTCTCATACTGAAGAGGTGAATGTCGACAAAGAATACCACAGTTCTGACGACGGAAGCTAAAGGTTGGGTCATTCAGACACCCACTGGACATCCGAGGGGTCTGTGTAGAGGAGAAGAGAGGACTGGCCGTACTGAGTGAGCTAACCTGCCCCTAACATCCGCTGTAGGTTGGTTGCCAACGGGAGAGTCGCTCCATGTTTACTACTTTGATGTGTGAATGAGAGAAACACACTGATCAGGTGCTTGATATTGCGTGGCTTCTTCGGCGGAACTGAATTACTTACATGTATTTATTTATTTATTTGTGTATCTATTCATTTATCTATTTATTTATTCTTTCATTTATCTGTTTATTTATTTTCATTTCGGTTTCATTATTCATTTACCCACTTTTGATATCTTCTTTTTTTTTATGTATTCAGTTCATCTATTTAAACATATTTTACTTATTTCTGCTCCTGAATGGAATACACACACACCACCATCACCACGACCCAACCATCACACACCTACAAACACACACACGCACACACACGCGCGCGCGCGCACGCTCACACGCACGCGCGCGCGCGCACACACATACACACACACACACACATACGCACACGAACACATAC
>NC_134899.1:3843648-3848648 GCF_041734735.1 Babylonia areolata
AAAAAACATTGAGATTCTAATTCAGAACCAGCAACATCCGTACCGCCAATGGCATTACTCACAACCAGGGCGATGGCGATGGCCTTGACCTCGTTGTGACCCACGCCTTTATGGGCAAGCACCATCTGGGAGCGGGACAGGTTCTCGTACACGCAGAGGGACGGAAGCACCTGCAGCTTGGCGCAGGCGCGCTGGTAAATCTTCTGGCACGCCGTTTCCGGTCTGGGCTCGCGGACCTCGATCGTGACGTCACTGACCGGAAGCGGCGAGTTTGGAGTCGTCTCCCCTTCTCCCCCTGTTTCTTCGTCTTCCGTTGGTTCTGGAGGGGTGTCAAAGAAATACAGAAAGAGACTTAGGATGAATTGAACAGAAGCTGAACAGAACAGAACAGGACAGAATTTCATTCAGTAAGGTCCTAGCCTCGTTTGAAGGGGTGTGAACATGAATCACATTTTGAAAAGCATAATATCATGCATGAAAACGATATCCCACAGGAAAATACAAACAAAAAACAACAACAACAACAAATACGACAACATATCAGCAACAAATGATCCACATGTCTAGCTAATTAAGAAATGAGTGTATGAATATTCAAAGCTTTACTTCACAGGCCTGTTATATGAATAGAAGAAGGAGAAAAAAATATGGTGTGTATTTGTTGATGTTTTCAAAATGTTATTCTCAGTCGATAAAGACTGTTTTCGATTGTTTGTCACTGCTGTACAAAAAAAACATGTAGTTAGTTGGTTAGCCAGTCAGTCAATCGATTAATCGGTCTGTATATTACTGTAATCAGGCGTTAACGTGCATTTGAAGTTTAGTTGTTTTTGTTTTTTTGTTTTGTTTTTTTCTTTTTGTTATTGTTGCTTATGTTTTTACTTTATTTGCCGTATATTACACCATCACCTGCTCTGGAGAAAGAGAAAGTGATGCTTTACGATGTGTGTTGAGGACAAAGAACTATACACACCAAGCAATCATATTCTCTCTCTCTCTCTCTCGTAAAAAAAAAAAAAATCATTGAACCATTCTCTCTCTCTCTGTCTCCCCCCCCCTCTGTTTTTTTCTCCCCATTCCCTCCTTATTTGTTTTTCCCTCCCTCTCCTTCTGTCTCTCTCTGTCTCTGTCTCTCTCTGTCTCTGTCTCTGTCTGTCTCTGTCTCTCTCTGTTTCTGTCTCTGTCTCTCTCTGTCTCTGTCTCTCTCTGTCTGTCGCTCCCCTACACTCTCCACAAAGTAAAATCAACAGCAACAACACGCTCTGTATTGTAATACATACGAGTACTGCTTTCCTCTCATCTTCCTCATCCCTCATCCCTCACCTTTCTCACCCCTCATCCCTCACCTTCCTCATCCCTCATCTCTCATCCCGCATCTCTCAACTTTCTCACCCCTCATCCCTCACCCTCCTCATCCCTCATCTCTCATCCCTCATCTCTCACCTTTCTCACCCCTCATCCCTCACCCTCCTCATCCCTCATCTCTCATCCCGCATCTCTCAACTTTCTCACCCCTCATCCCTCACCCTCCTCATCCCTCATCTCTCATCCCGCATCTCTCAACTTTCACCTTTCTCATTCCTCATCCCTAATCTCTCACCTTCCTCATCCCTCATCTCTCATCCCTCACCTTCCTCATCCCTCATCCCTCACCTCTCACCTTCCTCATCCCTCATCCTTCATCTCTCACCTTCCTCATCCCTCATCTCTCACCTCCCTCATCTCTCACCTTCCTCATCCCTCATCTCTCACCTTCCTCATCCCTCATCTCTCACCTCCCTCATCCCTCATCTCTCACCTCCCTTATCTCTCACCTTCCTCATCCCTCATCCTTCATCTCTCACTTTCCTCATTTCTCACCTCTCTCATCCCTCATCCTTCATCTCTCACCTTCCTCATCCCTCATCCCTCATCCCTCATCTCTCACCTTCCTCATCCCTCATCTCTCACCTTCCTCATCCCTCATCTCTCACCTCCCTCATCCCTCATCTCTCACCTCCCTTATCTCTCACCTTCCTCATCCCTCATCCTTCATCTCTCACTTTCCTCATTTCTCACCTCTCTCATCCCTCATCTCTCACCTTCCTCATCCCTCATCTCTCACCTCCCTCATCTCTCACCTCCCTCATCCCTCATCTCTCACCTTCCTCATCCCTCATCTCTCACCTCCCTCATCTCTCACCTTCCTCATCCCTCATCCCTCATCTCTCACCTCCCTCATCCCTCATCTCTCACCTCCCTCATCCCTCATCTCTCACCTTCCTCATCCCTCATCTCTCACCTCCCTCATCTCTCACCTTCCTCATCCCTCATCCCTCATCTCTCACCTTCCTCATCCCCCATCTCTCACCTTCCTCATCCCCCATCTCTCACCTTCCTCATCCCGCATCTCTTGGTACCGAGCCGTGTCTGGTCTGTGCGGTGTGATCCTCTTCATCGCCATGGCCCGGAAAATGAAGTTCCGGGACGTGCTGCCATACTTGGGGTTGGAGAAGGCGGCCCGGGGCGACTCGTGATCCACGATCCGCTGACGCACGCGCCGTCGCTGTCGGAGCTTCTCCGGAAGCTGAGCCAAGGCCTGCATCTTTTGGAGCGCGAGAGCCGGAAGTGACGTACGTCGTCGGTCTCGCTCTCGCTCTCACGTGCCTCTGGTGGGAGCGTGGGCCCAATCAGTGAAGAGCTCGTGGTAATCTCCGCCTCATCATGGCTTTTTTTTTCTTTCTTTTTCTTTTTTGTCAACGCTGGTTGCACGGGATGGAACTGCAGAGAGAGTCTCCTGTCTGAAACAGAAGGTGAGAGGATGTGATGTTGATGTTAAGCGCTGTTGACGACGGACGTATGTCTGGTCTGGTAAGTCTTTTCATTTCTTTGTTGGCGAAACCCAGCGTCAAAGTATCCACTCTCTACAGTATGGACTAAAGGTAGATAGGTATTACAGATTCCAGCACGTGCGCGAGCGTTCGTGAAACAAACGAAAACGAGAGTGCGGCAAGCAGGCAGGGGAATGACTTTAGTAATGGAAGACATCTGTTTGTCAATCAGTCTGTGTTCATAGAGAAACAGTTGGGGTAGGTTTGGCAATGAAGAACATACTGACCCACACTGCACCTGTCTTTCTGTCCATCAAATACATTTGTATATAGATGCGTCTGTTTGTGTGTGCCTGTGTTTGTGTGTGTGCGTGTGCAGGCGCGAGCGCTGGTAGCATGCGTGCTATCTGTGCGTACTCACTTTTGTTGTGTGTTCATACTATTGTGAATGTGCTGTTTTCGATCCCCGGGGACCTAGCCTGTGCAGGGCACGTCAACATAACAATTGAAATGCTTGGGAACCGACGAACCAGACCCTGTCAAACTCATTGTGCGGTCAACGAGTTTGTCTCCGGGAAGACGGGAAAAGCGAACAGCAACCTCTTTAGTCTTCTCTGAATCCCTTTCCTCATCTTCCCCTCCCTCCCTCCCTCCCCGTCTCTGTCTGTCTGTCTGTGTCTTTGTCTCTCTTTCTCCTACTTCCCCCCACCACCCTTCCCTCTCTCTGTCTCTCCTCCACTCTCTCTGTCTGTGTGTGTGTGTGTGTGTGTGTGTGTGTGTGTGTGTGTGTGTGTGTCTTTCTCGCTCTGTGAGCCATTCTAATCTGGAGGCATGTCGGTTTTTATATCGATACAAACCAGTGTGTGGATGGAAAGCTCAGGGACACGGGAGTGAGATAAAGGCATCGAGGTCAGACAGAAAGGAAACTAATGTCTTTATTTCCCGATCCCAGGCGCACAACGACCCAAGTATTGTGATTTGTAATGATAAACTTATAAAGATGATAAAAGTTTTAAAAAATCAGTCCCACCCTCTTATTGTTTGCAGTAGGTCTGTGCATACTATTATCATCAGATGGCCAACGTCAAAGGGATGGCGGAAATGGAGAGAAAAAAGGACGGGTTTGTTTGTTTGTTTGTTTGCTTTGTGTGTGTGGGTTTGTTGGGTTTTTTGTTGTTGTTGTTGTTGTTGTTTTTTGGTTTGGGTTTGGTTTGTTTTTGTTTTGTTTTTTTGTTGTTTTTTTGGGGGGAGGGGAGGGAGGGCGGGGGAAGGGGGTGGGCTTGAGAGGGGAAAGCAGGAGAAAGATGGGTGGGGGATAGAGGGACAGAAGCAAGCGAGCGAGAGAGTGAGACACTGAGGGAGGGGGGGCCTAGACGGAGGAGGTGGGGGCGGCGAGGTGGATGGAGAATGATCACTTGCAGTAAACGGTTCATATTTACATAATTTATGCAAGAGTGCGTGTGGGGGTTGCTAGAGAAGCATACAGGCAGGCTGGCTGACATTCTGGTTAATACACAGACAGACACACAGACAGACAGACACACAGACAGACAGGGACATCAAGGGGCAGTCGATATCCAATTGAGTGATACACGACATCGTATATTTAATATACAGTCAAACCAGAAATAATTCGAAGAGGAGGAATTTTGTTTAATGTCCCGTCACACATATCGGTGATTGAAGACATTTTGTTAAAGTATTTATGAATACATTTGAGTATTATCGGTTAGAAGGGGTGGGAGATGTGAATAAATGGAGGGTTGGGGGAAACTGGGCAAATGAGGGTGAAATGAGGGTGAAATTAAAAAAAAAAAATCTAAATATAATTACAGGAAATTACTCAAAGAACTTCGTAAAAGAGAAGTCGTTAAACTGACAAGCGAAACAACTGATAATGAATGCAAAAAAAGCAAAACCACCAACGTTCTCAGTCACTTGTGAAGACACTTTCGTGTACACAACGCTTCATCAAGCTACAGTAAAAAAAAAAAAAAAAAAAAAAAAAAAAAAAAATATATATATATATGCTCTATTGTCAGGTTACTAAAGCATATGCACTTGTCATTAGAACAATACTTGGTCCGTAATGGATTTGATAATAGTCTGAGAGCTAACTCGGAATTTGTCTGCGAATCGGACCAAAGTCTGAGAGTCAACTGACGAGGTTTTAGACTTGAAGTCAAGCAC
>NC_134899.1:3863648-3893648 GCF_041734735.1 Babylonia areolata
ACTCCAGCCCCACCCCCTCCGCTTCAAGAAGACAAGAAGAAGGTGCAGGAGGAGAATAAGAAGAAAGCGAAAAAATAAAAGACAAAGAAGGTGAACATAAAGATGGAGCTGGAAAAGGAGGAGGAGGAGGAGGAAGGAGAAGGAAAAGAATGAACACATCAATCACCGAATGAATAATCATCTCAATATTTAAAGAAATGAATACATAGATAAATCATTCGTTCATTCAATCAATCAATCTTGAACAAACAAACGAAATGAATTAGGCTTTTAAAAGAATTATATATATATATATATATATATATATATATATATATATATATATATATATATATATATATATATATATATATATATAAGACAAAATACAAAAATCAGCCGTTCTTTCTCTGTCTCTGAACCTTGCGATTGGAATGAACTTCCTCTTTCGCTTCGTCAAGTCTCCACTCTCAGCTCTTTCAAGTCTGGCCTTAAAACCCACCTCTTCCCAAAACAGCCTCCCTTGCCTGCCCTTTCCTTGTCTTTAGTTTCTACAGTTTTAGAGTTATGCATGCGTGTGAATGACTGGTGCGAAAGCGCTTTGATTTGTCTCTGCACCAAGATTCAGCGCTATATAAATACCATTATTATTATTATTATTATTATTATTATTATTTTGATCCCCCAGTTTTGGCGCACCAGGTGGGTTCAGGGGCAGAGACTTTTTTCAATCTTTCTGGTCAAAACATGTGGAGACCTGCTAGTGCCTGAACCCCCCCTTCGTGTGTAGAGATATGCAGAAGATCAAATACGCACGTTAGAGGTACTAAAAACCATGTCAGCGTTCGGTGGGTTATGTAAGCATTCTGTACCCAGCACCTACACCGCCGAAATCCGAGTTTGGCTGCCTACGTGGCGGAGTAAAAACGGTCATACACGTAAATGTCCACTCGTATATCCGTGTGAACGAGGGAGATACAGCCCAGGAACGCAGAGGAGAGAAAGATTCACACATATCACCACCACTTCCAATAAACAGTAACAAGAAACTATAACAATAATAATTTCTCCGGTATAATTGGAGGATTGTAACGAAAACCGCCCCTCCCATTTTTCACTGTTCGGTGTTTCTTTTCCCTTTCACCTTTGTTCCCGCCTCGCTCTGTCTCTGTCTCTTGGTCTTTGTCTGTCTGTCTGTCTGTCTGTCTGTCTGTCTGTGTCTCTGTGTGTGTCTCCCTTTGTGTGTGTGTGTGTGTGTGTGTGTGTGTGTGTGTGTGTGTGTGTGTGTGTGTGTGTGTGTGTGACTATTTCTCTCTGTCATTCAGTCTTTCTCTGTCTCTCTCTCTCCCCCCCCTTCCCCCCCCCCCCCATCTCTCTCTGTCTCTGCTCCTCTCTATCCTTCTCTCTCTCCCCCCCCTTCCCCCCCATCTCTCTCTGTCTCTGCTCCTCTCAATCCTTCTCTCTCTCTCCCCCCCCTTCCCCCGCCCCCCATCTCTCTCTGTCTCTGCTCCTCTCTATCCTTCTCTCTCCCCCCCCCATCTCTCTCTGTCTCTGCTCCTCTCTATCCTTCTCTCTCTCTCCCCCCCCCCATCTCTCTCTGTCTCTGCTCCTCTCTATCCTTCTCTCTCTCCCCCCCCCCCCATCTCTCTCTGTCTCTGCTCCTCTCTATCCTTCTCTCTCTCCCCCCCCCCCCATCTCTCTCTGTCTCTGCTCCTCTCTATCCTTCTCTCTCTCTCTCCCCTTCCCCCCCCCCATCTCTGTCTCTGCTCCTCTCTATCCTTCTCTCTCTCCCCCCCCCCATCTCTCTCTGTCTCTGCTCCTCTCTATCCTTCTCTCTCTCCCCCCCCCATCTCTCTCTGTCTCTGCTCCTCTCTATCCTTCTCTCTCCCCCCCCCCCCCCCCATCTCTCTCTGTCTCTGCTCCTCTCTATCCTTCTCTCTCTCTCTCCCCTCCCCCCCCCCCCATCTCTCTCTGTCTCTGCTCCTCTCTATCCTTCTCTCTCTCTCTCCCCTCCCCCCCCCCATCTCTCTCTGTCTCTGCTCCTCTCTATCCTTCTCTCTCTCTCTCCCCTTCCGCCCCCCCCCCCCCCATCTCTCTCTGTCTCTGCTCCTCTCTATCCTTCTCTCCCCCCCATCTCTCTCTGTCTCTGCTCCTCTCTATCCTTCTCTCTCTCTCCCCCCCCCCCATCTCTCTCTGTCTCTGCTCCTCTCTATCCTTCTCTCTCTCCCCCCCCCCCCATCTCTCTCTGTCTCTGCTCCTCTCTATCCTTCTCTCTCTCCCCCCCCCATCTCTCTCTGTCTCTGCTCCTCTCTATCCTTCTCTCTCCCCCCCCCTTCCCCCCCCCCCCCCCCCCATCTCTCTCTGCTCCTCTCCATCCTTCTCTCTCTCTCCCCTCAAACCCCCATCTCCCCCCACCCACACCCCCGGTCCCTGGTAACCTGTTACTCCCAATTCACGCCAACATCAAAATAATGGCAAAAAATCATCAAGGGAGGCTAATCACGCTGCCGTCGTAACAATGGTTTATGGCCCCTTGTAGTCATCGCCACGTAATTACGTTGGTTATGGTGGATGGTTGATGGCTGTGGCGAAGTGTGTCAGGCAGTATAAATAGTTTACGATCTGAATATGAGAGCAAAAAAAAAAAAGGTAATAAATAAAACAAGCATACATGCTAGCGTGCGCGTATGGTTACGTATGTACATATGTGTGTCGTCAGTACTTGAATACTTTATCTGTCTGTCCCTCTGTCTCTCTCTCTCTCTCTCTCTCTCTCTCTCTCTCTCTCTGTCTCTCTCTGTGTCTCTGTCTCTGTCTCTCTCTTTCTTCTTTCTTCTCTCTCCGTCTTCCTATCTCTCTCACTCTCAGACACACGCTTACATATACACACAGTCACGCACGCACGCACGCACGCACGCACGCACGCACGCACGCACGCACACACACACACACACACACACACGCACACAGAGACAGAGAGAGAGAGGGAGAGAGGTGGAGGAATAACTGGACCGTACCAGCGTGGCACATGGCTGGAGCGAGAGAACGACGTCCATCACAGTCACACTCCTCATCACACCCGGTGCATCCCATCTGCGCGCAGTATAGCCCATTCCCATTATATCTCGTCCTGCTTGTGATAGATATGGCATTTCCCCATGGTAAGCAACATTTCCTCCTCAACATATCCCTTTTTTCCACCTTTATTTCCACACAATACAGCCTCTTTCAACGAAATTTGTTAAGGGGATCATATTCAATCTATCTATCTATCTATCTATCTATCTATCTATCTATCTATCTATCTATCTATCTATCTATCAGTCTATCTATCTATCTATCTGTCTGTCTGTCTATCTATCTATCTGTCTATTTATCTATCTATCTGTCTGTCTATCTATCTGTCTATCTATCTGTCTATTTATCTATCTATCTGTCTGTCCATCTATCTATCTATTTGTCTGTCTGTCTTACTTCCTGTCTATCTATCTACTGTCTTTCTATCTGTCTGTCTGTACTGTCTGTCTTTCTTCCTGTCTATCTATCTAGCTACCTGTCTATAATTATATGTATCTGTCTGTCTGTCTGTCTGTCTCTGTGTTTTTCTTTAATTCTTCCTTTCGTTCCTTCATTATTTCTTTCATTTATTCTATCTTCTTCTTTTTTCTTTGGCTACACGTCCCGGAATCTGTACTTTATTCTTCCTACCTCCTCTTCTTCATTCCTTCCTGGCTCTTTTCAATTCTTCTCTCTTTGTCTCTTCCACTTTCTTTGTTTTTTTTCTGTATTCCATCATCTTTCGTTCCAGTTTGTGTTTCTTGGTTCTTTGCTACAATTTGTCTTTCCGTGCTGTTTCTTTCTGGGTTTTTTCTTCTCTTGTTGTGAGATAGTCTGAAATGTGTATTTTAGCAAATGTGATGTGAGGCTATGTCTAATTATTCATTTGTTCATTTATTTTATTCGATCTTATTTTATTTTATTTCATTGTATTTTTTGTACATACCTTTATGTCACTTAGTCTTAAATTTCTGCATCTTATGGTAAAGCGCGGCGAGCCCAGTTTGAGATTGGGGTACCGCGCTATATAAGCTTCATATTATTATTATTATTATCATATTTTTCTCTTCTTTCCCTCATTCTGATATTGCATATTTCTACAGGCAGTCTGACTGAGGGTGTTTCGGAAAAGGCAGGCCGCGTGGTGAAAACACAAAGTAAAACAGGTTTGATCTGATCCGCTAGCACAACCCGCACGGCAGTGAAACATAACTGATCAATCAATCATTCGTTTCATTCCATCTTATTAGTTCTCAGCACGAGTGAGAGAGAGGGAGAGAATGAATGAATGAATGAATGAATGGATGAATGAATTTTCTATAATGGGGGAAGTGGAATAAGCAAGGACACGTTTTTTTTCATCCGGACCTCAGGGCAAAGAAATTCAACAAGCAAACAAAACAACAACAGAGAGAGAGGATGATGATGATGATGATGATGATGATGATGATGATGATGATGACGATGATGATGATGATTTATTGAAGAAATACAAAGGGTTCATTTCAATGGGGAGTTGGGAAATAGGTCATTCTGCGTTTAAAAAGAAAAAAAATTCAAGTAAACAGACATTGTCATGAAGCGTAGCAGAGGATATTCGCACTAACAACACGAGTATCAGAAAGAAAGACTGCGATGCAAATTGGAAGCCAACTTCAGGGTGTACGCTCTGAGCGCAGTTTAAAACTCTATACAGAAAGCGAGAAAGCTTTGACACGGTCTCGTCGTCATCAGCTCCCATCAGTGCGGGCAAATTATGAGTCTCGGACTCAACCGGATAGAACTCGTTGCGTAAAGTTACAAAAGCTGAACAGACAAACAGAACATGGTTTTCATCTTCGATTGCAAGCTCACACATTGGGCATAGTATCTGCTGAGGGGATAAATCTGCTCGGTACCGAAATCCATGAGAGTTAATGGGTGAAAAGCCAAATCTGAATTGAGCATATGCAGTCTTGTGACAGCGTAACTGTTTACGGTCCACTTATGGCTCAACCTTGAATATTCTTTTGAACTGGGCATAAAATTCAAAGCGTTGGCTAGTCTGTATCCCTTCTTCCCATTCCCATAAGAAACTACTAACCAATCTCTCCCTCAGGGTACTCACGAAGACACGTGCGTTACCTACGCCTTGCTCCTGCTACGCTTAAAAGAGGCCGTTGTCCCATGAGAGGTTCTTGAGGTGAAACATCCAAGACTTCTTGCCTGATTCACTCATAGCACGTGACATTAAATAGTCCTTGTGAGGGAGTCGCTCTGGTGACACAGTGATCAAACGAAGCCAGTACTTCACAAATCTCACTGCTGAGGTTATATACAAAGGGTATCTACCCAACTCTCCACAGATCATCTTGTTAGGAGTTCTCTTACATGCAAATAAGTGTACCTATTCCAGACAAATATACTGTTGAAATCCCCAGGTTTCGGCACCATACACCAATACTGGCAAAATCTGACGATCAAAAATCTTAAAAAAAAACATTGACTGGCACATCCCCCAGTCTGACAAGACATCTTAAGATACGTGCCGTCCTAATCTTTGCTTCAGCTGCTAGCTCACTGGTCGCCTGTGCAAGTGAAAGTCTGGTAGTGAAAACCAGCCCTAAATATTTGTAAGTATTTACCACCTCGATAACAGAGACAGACAGACAGACAGTTCTCTCCCCATCTCATTCTCTCTCTTTCTGTCTGTCTGTTGGTCTATGTCTCACTTTCTTTCTTTTGTTTCTTTGAACAGAGAAAAAGACAAGCTGTGTATACCCATGTCAAATAGAATATTCGCTGTTGAGGACATTGTCATGCTCTCTCTCTGTCTGTCTGTCTGTCTGTCTGTCTCTCTCTCTCTCTCTGTCTCTCTGTCTGAGTCTCTCTCTCTCTCTCTCTGAGTCTCTCTCTCTCTCTCTGAGTCTCTCTCTCTCTCTCTGAGTCTCTCTCTCTCTCTCTCTCTCTGTCTGTCTGAGTCTCTCTCTCTCTCTCTCTCTCTCTCTCTCTCTGAGTCTCTCTCTGAGTCTCTCTCTCTCTCTCTGTCTGAGTCTCTCTCTCTCTCTCTCTCTCTCTCTCTGTGTCCCTCATAAATGTTTTCAGATGGCAGATAATAATGTGACGTAACTCTAACTTGGAGAAAACATCCTCCTGAAGACAAGACCTGACTTTGAACCTGATGTAGCAGAAACAACAACAACACAACAACAACAACAACAACAACAAAACTGCGTTCAGATGAATACTGTCACAACTATAGGCTATCATGTCCTCACATACAATCTCTGTTGTTCATTTCACATTGTTATTTGCTGGTTTAAAAACAAAAAATGCTGGCAGCAGTTTTTGTTGTTGTTGATTTCTTTTTCTGTTAATCTGAAGGTGTGATCATTTATTTACGTGGAATGGGTTGGGCCCACAAACACTGCCCAGTTTATTACTGTTTGAGAGTGTGATTGTGGTCTGTTTCAATGATTGAGGGTGGCGTGCTTGATGTTTGAGATGTATGTGATGATTGGCTGGCTCGCGGTACTTGGCGCTGAGGAAGTTTTGTGGGCTGCCGTGGCTTTTGTTGCCTTTGTGTTGATAGACTTGTTATGGGCTTCTTTCATAGCCACAGCTCACGCTTTCACGCGCGCGCACGTGCACGCGCGCGCACACACACACACACACACACACACACACACCCGAGGTTGTGTGTGTGTGTGGAAAGAGAGAGAGAGAGAAAGAGAGAGAGAGTGAGAGTGGGGTGGGAGAGGGGGGAAATTATTCAGATCAATTGAGATACAGGCCACTTTGTCTCTGTGCCCTCTGTGTGTGTGTGTGTGTGTGTGTGTCTGTGTGTGTCTGTGTGTGTGTGTGTGTTTCATCGACATCATGTTAAAGAATACAAGAAAAAACTGGAAATGTTTTTTTTCGGGAAGGGAGCAAGATCTCGCTCCAATACTCGTCTTACCACCGGAACTATTCCCCGACGGGTCAGGGCTTAGGGAGCGTTTCCTGCAGTTTTCCCATAACTTTTTTTGTCGTTGAGGAACTGTCTCGGTTTCCAGAGGTCTTGGACACCACACATCACATGCAGGCACAGTTAGGTATGCATGGATATGATTCGTTGGACCTCTCCCCCCCCATCTCTCTCTCTCCCTCTCTCCCCCCCTCTCTCTCTCTCTCTCTCTCTCTCTCTCTCTCCGTCTTCTCTTTCATCTTTTTGTTTCTCTTTGCTTGCTTTCGTCAACTGTCATAAAGGTTCCAGAATCGCCCAACATGAAGACCAGAATTCGATGTCATTGCAAAAGGGCGAGGGATTGCAAAAAGTACATTTGTGATCCCCAAGTTTTATGGGCCAGTTGGCTCACACTATTTCTCTTCCCGCAAGACATGAGAGAGAGAGAGAGAGAGAGAGAGAGAGAGAGAGAGAGGTGTAGAAAGAGAAGAGAGAAAGGGGGCAGGGGAGGGTGGGGGACAGGTGTGGTGGTGGTGGTGGTGGTGGAGTGGATCTTGAAAGGAGAAAGAATACGTCAAGCGGTCTACTGATCTCATGGGAGGAATACTAGTTTAGGACGGCTCCTGTTTTGTGTTTCTTTTTCTCTTTTCTATCAAAAGATAAACAAACAAACGAACGAACGAACGAACGAACGAACGAACGAACCAATCAATCAATCAATCAATCAATCAATCAATCAATCAATCAATCAATCAATCAATCAATCAATCAATCAATCAATCAATCAATCAATCAATCAATCAATCAATCAATCAATCAATCAATCAATCAATCAATCGTTATCGTATTAGACTACTTATTTTTCACTGCAGATTTCTCTGTGTGAAAACAGGACTGCTTCTTCTCCCGATGGGAGCGCGTCGCTTCAGTGCCACAACAATTCCCAATCCGTCTGCGAGTGTGTGTGTTTTACAATCAGAAAGGGATTATTCTACATGAATGTTTTGGGTTTTTTTGCTAGGGACAGCCCTTTCGTTGCCCTGGGTTCATTTACATTCGCTAAGAGCATGCTGTACAAGGCGCCTTGGAGATGATAAAGTTATTCTTATCTTGTCTTGTCTTGTCACACCCGGAAGACTAGTACCCAGACCACCACTCAAGGTATAGTGGAAGAAGGCGGGGTGGTGTGGAGTGGTAGTTAAAAAAAAACACACAAAAAAAAACCATCCCGGTAAATGCGGGAATCGAACCAATGGTCACTCACTTCAACTTCACACACACACACACACACACACACACACACACATTCGTCGTTAGTTTGTCAGTCAGTGCCTTACTCATGTGTATGTGTGTGCATACACGTGCTGGCAACCAGTGAAGATCTAGATAGAGAGAGAGACAGAGAAAAAAAAAGAATGAATGAATGAATAGAATCCAACACAAACAAGTGGTCGATCTCGTTGCATCATTATTGTCTCTTTTATGTTGTCACGGACATGTCTACGACGGTCAGTCTGTATTGTGTTGTGTGTGAGGAGTTACACCTAACATGTGGAGAAGCTTCACAAACGAACCGTCAAGTTACCACCGGAGCAAAAAAAAAAAAACAAAACAAAACACCACCACCACCACCACCAACAACAACAAAACAACAACAAAAAACACCACCGACACATGATTTACCAACTTGTAAAATACTGTAACAAGTTTCGTGAAAGCACAATTCAAAACTAAAACTACTATGTGACGAAAAGAGATCCCAAGTCTCTGTATGCCTCTGGTGATTTGAACAGTCGTGTTACTATCGTGTGTTTCGGTTGAAGGGCGTTGCATTTTGCACTAAGTCGTCCCGAGCAGGCACACCACAGAACAACATTAATTAACTCACTCAGTACGGCCAGTCCTCTCTTCTCCTCTACACAGACCCCTCGGATGTCCAGTGGGTGTCTGAATGACCCAACCTTTAGCTTCCGTCGTCAGAATTGTGGTATTCTTTGTCAACATTCACCTCTTCAGTATAAGAGCCTTCCGCTTGCAATATTTTGATGATGGTAATTGGGGTGAAACGCTGTTAACGTCGTCTCTTTCGCCGTTCGTATGGAAAGAGTTAACAGAAAATCGCTTGAAGGCGTGTGTGTGATTAAGTGGAACCAGAACAACGACATTAACAGATTTGCTTGAGGGTGTGTGTTTAAGTGGACTGGAGACAGAGACGGATGAGCAGAAAAAAATATAATCAAAAATAAAAAAGAAGAAAAAACAAAACCCTGCTTTAAAGCGACGCTGTGGGCAACAGAACTAAGAAATAGACCACGTGAGTAACAACGAACAGTAGAACTACGGCTACAATCAATCCCAGTGTCGCTACAGCACTTGGGACAGGTTCGTCAGACAGACAGACAGACAGGCACGCAGACAGACAGACAGACAGACGTGAGGGACAAACGGAAAAACAGACACACCAGAACAGGATTGTTGTGGCACAGTCTGCAACAAGAATGGATTGGCATCTGAACTCCCGACCTCTGAATCAATTGATTGATAAGTAAATAAATATATAGATATCTGTATAGCTAGACAATTAAATGAATAAATAATTGCGTAAACGTATGAATAAATGAATTAATGAATTAATTAATGAATAATAAATAGATAATTCAATAAATAAAAGAATAAATAAGTAAGCAAATAAATAAATGAATAGATAGATAAATAAACAACTAACAACCAAACAGCCAACTAACTAAATTAAGAGATATATAACTAACTAACTAACCAACTACCTAAATTAAGGGATAATTAGATAAATAAATAAATAAATATTTGATTTCTAAGGGCTCCACAAACCGCATCTTGAAATAGAAGATTTCGAAACCTTTTAATCATAGTTGATTTTATTCCGAAATCCAAACAAACAAACAAACAAGTAATCATATGAGCATATAACAAATAAAATCACGTTCAAGCTCATTTCACCACAGCTTGAAGTTAGTTTCACGGTAAGCTGCCAAAACGAGATATCAATCGTGACTCATTGAAGACATTAACAACATCGATTTTAAACAGCATGCCGACGGGCGCAATAGCCGAGTGGTTAAAGCGTTGGACTTTCAATCTGAGGGTCCCGGGTTCGACTTTAGGTGACGGCGCCTGGTGGGTAAAGGGTAGAGATTTTTTTCCGATCTCCCAGGTCAACATATGTGCAGACCTGCTAGTGCCTGAACCCCCTTCGTGTGTACACGCAAGTAGAAGATCAAATACGCACGTTAAAGATCCTGTAATCCATGTCAGCGTTGGTTTATGGAAACAAGAACAGACCCAGCATGCACACCCCCGAAAACGGAGTACGGCTGCCTACATGGCGGGGATAAAAACGGTCATACACGTAAAAGCCCACTCGTGTGCATACGAGTGAACGTGGGAGTTGCAGCCCACGAACGAAGAAGAAAAAGAAAAAAACCACCATGTCTGCAACGACAGTGAAACAAAACCCAAACACCGTTCACAATTCAGAAGCAAATTAGATATTGTTTAGTTCTATATTTTGATCCTATTTAATCCTTATCTTATTCCTCTTTGACCCCTTCCATTTTTATCTCATTTTTTTGTGGATTGGGTTCTTTTTGCTTGTTGTTCTGTCTCCTTTGAATCAGATCAATCTTACTTAACTTGAGTAAACATTTCACAAGAGTGGGTTGCGTTGCGCTGCCGGGCCGATAGACAAAAGTGGGCCAGTGGACCTGTCTTCCACGTTGGATTTCTTGTCTGTTTCGCTGCTGCCGGTGATTCAGCCTGTATCTCCTGGTTTGTTTTGTTTTTTGTTTGTTTGTTTGTCTGTTTGTTTGTTTGTTTGTTTTGCTTTGTTTTGTTGTTGTTTTGGTTTGTTGTTTTCCCCCTCCTCTGAGGTAACAGTTTTTAAGGTGGCTCTTGATCGCGAAGCGAAAGTGATGTCAGCAAGGCTCAGCTGGTGGAGCGCCCAGCTCAGAATCGGAAGGTTGAAAGTTCGAATCACGGGCGTCCAGAATCAATTAGTCGCCATTCTCGTTTGATTGCCATTCTTACTGCCCGTCATCATGAAGGCGTTGTCATCGGTATGATGCTGTACAGTGCAGCGTTAGGGGATTCCCCTTCCCTCTGCAACCAAAGCATGACGAATCTCTCGAGAAGTGTGTCAGGGACAATGGTGATACCGTCTGTTACCCCTGCCCCGCCCTGTTGTCAGACAGAGCTTGGCTTGTTTTGCACGTTACCTCCGTGGCTGAAGGTCGTGTGGTCAGCTGTCAGTCGCTGGCACTGTGTGAGGTACCACCCCAGTGCTGCTGTGTCCATCTGAATCTTCGTAAACAATTTTGTTCATTAGTTAATTAATCTGTTAGGTGGAGTGGTTTTCTACATGCAGTGTTTGGTTTTCTAGGACGACAATAATAGCTTACATTTCATAACCAGTACACTGACTATTGTGGTGTCTGCAAACACCGGAATGGCATCCATTGTTTGGTTTAGGAAATAGAGCCAACAGAAATTTGGTTGAAACGCAGCCTAAGTTCCCTTGCTGTGATGTATGTGAATGTAATGTTCATTTGCTCTGGAACAGGGACAAGAACAAAGCTCAGAGTTGCACGGTTTGTGCGATCGAAGCTGGACGTGGCAGATTGGTTTGTTTGTTTGAGTAAATGCTTGGGCTTGTTTGCTTCCCCCGAGGGTCGATTTAAGGTAACGTAGCACTTGGATAATATTCTGTTAATGCGTTTGGAAGGGATTAGATATCTGTATCTCTAACGTCATCTGAGTCTCTCTCTCTCTCTCTCTCTCTCTCTCTCTCTCTCTCTCTCTGTGTGTGTGTGTGTGTGTGTGTGTGTGTGTGTGTGTGTGTGTGTATGTGTGTGTGTGTGTGTGTGTGTGTGTGAGAAAACATTTTATTTTAGCTTATCATTCTATCTTTTCATAATGGAAATTCTTTTAATCGCTAGAACCTTCAACAAAAGCCTCACGGAACACAGATTTATAAAAAAAAATAAATAAATAAATAAAAATAATTCATTGCCCGTATTCTGGATAACCGTTGTTTTGTGAGTGAATTTCATTCGATGTCACAAGTCGTACGTTTGTTTTGTAATATCATGTTTCTCTTTCCTGTGCCGGGAGTTTATTGTGTTTTCGTTTTCCTTTCCTTCGCTTTTAGAAAGGTTCTCCACGGTATTTCATTTGTTCATGGTTTCAATTTGTATTATCTCAGTCTGAGTAGATCTTTCCCTCTCTTCATTACAGGCCGGGGAATGTGGGTAACAACTTTCTCCCGCGGCCCCGTCCTCTGTATAATCAATGATCCGCGAACGTCCTTCATTGGCGAATTCACGAGGTTTCAAATCCTTTTACTATTCAGGGGGGTTTCGGGTTTGACCTGTAATTAAGGGAGTGTATGGCTGGCACGGTGGGGAGAGTGCGAACACACAGACTCAGCTTTCCCTTCTGCCGATGGTGCAAAACCTCGCTGGGGAAGAGATGGGTTGGAATGGAATGGGGCAATGGTGGAGCGTTTGCCCAGCACACATGTCATCAGAAGCGGACGTTGTCAGCGGCTGGGCCCATGTTTTTCACGTTAATTACAAGACAGGTCTGCCTGGCTCAAAGGGCCAGCTTCTTTTTTTTCCCCTTTTTTTCCCTCAGTGAGGTGATCTGTCTCCGTCTTGGTGTCTGTCTCTGTCTGAATCTGAGCGTTCATCTTTCCGTTCTGTTTGTCGATCGGTCAATCTCTGTCTGTCTGTCTGTCTCTGTCTCTCTGTTTCTCTGTCTCTCTCTCTCTCTCTCTCTCTCTTTCTCGTGTGTGTGTGTATGTGTGTGCACGCGCGCGCGCGCATGCGTTTGTGTTTGCGCATGCGTCTGCATGTGTATGTGCGAGCGTGTGCGAGTGTCTTCGTTCTGAATTTAGATGCCCGGCAATGGTATTTCATTTGGTAATGCTTCCATTATGAATATGTTTCTTTCCGACTTTAATATTTTGCCTGCTTTCTATAGGTCCGGCACACGTTCAGTTGCTCAGGATATAGCATACAACTTGTAGCCAGTCTGATGATCATGATGGTGATGATGATGGTGATGATGATGACGATGATGATGATGGTGGTGGTGGTGGTGGTGGTGATGGTGGTGATGATGATGATGATGATGATGGTGGTGGTGGTGGTGATGTTGATGATGATGATGGTGGTGGTGGTGGTGATGTTGATGATGATGATGGTGGTGGTGGTGGTGATGATGATGATGATGATGTTGACGATGATGATGGTGGTGGTGGTGGTGGTGGTGGTGATGATGATGGTGATGATGGTGGTGGTAGTGGTGGTGGTGGTGGTGATGAAGATGGTGATGATGGTGGTGGTGGTGGTGGTGATGTTGAGGGATAGCAGCAGCAGTAGCAGCAGTAATAGTACTAGTAGTTTTTTTTTTTAATTAATTTTCTTATTCATTGTTAGTATCATCATAATTCTTCTTCTTCTTATCATCATCATCATCATCATCATCATGAGCTGCAGCAGCAACAACAAGAAGAACACTGCCAAATCCAGACGTGTGTAGTGTTTATGTGTGTATCAGGACAGTTACACACAGCAGAATGTGAATTGAAAGAAGGCAGACAAAACCAAATAAAGATAGACAGACAGAGAGAGAGAGAGAGAGAGAGAGAGAGAGAGAGAGAGAGAGAGAGAGAGAGAAATTAACTTAAAGGATTAAAGAAACCAAACGAAGACAAAACAGAGCAATAAGAAGAAACAAGATAAACTAAATAGAAAAAAAAGAAAAAAAATAAGAAAGGAAAAAAAACGATAGAAAGAAAGAAGTAAAGATAGAAAGAAAGAAAGAGCACAAGAAATATTAAAGAAGAATTTTTTTTAATTTCAAAAAATTCTAAAAGTAAAGAAAATAGAAAACACAAAATGGAAACAAATGGGAGAAAAAAAGAAAAAGAAAGAAAGAAAGAAAACACCAAGTAAATCTGAGTTAAAGAAAGAAGGGGAAAAAAAACACACCACATTCTGTGACATTATTGGTTCTCGCTCATGTTAACTTTTTCCGTTGGCCTCAGCTGTTGTGCGAGACAGAGCGACAGACGGAAAAAGAGGTGGAGAGACAGACAGTAACAGAGACATAGAGATAGACAGAGACACAGAGACAGACAGACAGACAGAGACAGACACAGAGAGAGACAGACACAGACACAGACACAAGACAAGACAAAATCTTTATTATCGAGGGTAATAGATAAGCAAGTAACATGCTGTTTTACATCCAGCCCTCGCCCTAAAGAGGGAATAAAGCTAAAGAGAGAGAGAGAGACAGAGAGAGAGAGAGAGAGATGGTTTTGTCAATTCAGGCCATAGCCCCATATGAATAGGGGGTAATAATAGGATTTTACATGTCATTACAAGTGGTAATATAAACAACGCAACTTCTTTCACAACACACTATCAGTGAATCTAAGAAATAAGTGTCTCTTTTAACTCACTCAGTACGGCCAGTCCTCTCTTCTCCTCTACACAGACCCCTCGGATGTCCAGTGGGTGTCTGAATGACCCAACCTTTAGCTTCCGTCGTCAGAATTGTGGTATTCTTTGTCAACATTCACGTCTTCAGTATAACAGCCTTCCGCTTGCAATATTTTGATGATGGTAATTGGGGTGAAACGCTGTTAACGTCGTCTCTTTCGCCGTTCGAATGGAGAGAGTTAATTGAAGAGAGAGAGAGTGAGAGGCACAGGAAGCTATGTATATATATATATATATATAGAGAGAGAGAGAGAGAGAGAGAGAGAGAGAGAGAGAGTGGTTCCACTGAAACAACCGGATCACAAGACAAAATGCCCATAAGCAGACGCGTTCGCTTATGCTCTCTCTCTCTCTCTCTCTCTCTCTCTCTCTAGCTGTCTCTTTTTTGTACACAAACACACGCATGCACACTTGCGCGCGCGCACACACACACACACACACACACACACACACACACACACACACACACACACACAACACAACACAACACAACACAACACAACACAACACAAAACAACACACATACACGACACGTACGCACGCCACCCGTCACTGGAGAATTGCGCAGTTCTACCGACTCACATTGGCGTCAGTCAGTTGAGCCTTTTGTTGTGATTGTATTCTGTCCTCGGATCACATGAACCATGTTCACATCCATGGACCTTGATAAATAATGGATCATAATGCATAAATCCTCGTCAGTAAATACATCGCGCTTTTTAATCGACCCACTCGAATCATGTGTTGTTCGTTAGTGCATTCGGTTTTTATTTTTCTCCTTTGGGTTTAGTTTCTTTCTTTCTTTGTTTTTTTTTTCTTTTTTTCTATTTTTTTTCCTATCAGCGAGACAATGTGTGTGGTCTTAGATCTAACAGTGCCGCCGTGTGTTACAAACATGTTGGTCAATTGTTAAGACGAAGTTGCTGTCAGCTCCGGCATGGCATGTATACACCAAACCCTATTCTAATCTGGATTTGGATTATCTGTTGAAAGTCCTTATACTGTTCAAAGTCCTTATATGTATGTGGAACATATTACGTTCCACAAGCTCAGCACTAGGACGCATGATTAGACAAAGTCGTGAAGTGTCGAAAGGCAGATAGACATTTCAGCCCACTGTCATTGGAAACTGAAGCAACTGACGATTCCCTGCTTGAGCAGAATCTCAGCTCACCTAAATGCCTTCTAGGTTCTTAGACTAACGGTGCGTTCATTTCCAACGGCAACAGTGAAGGACGCATTGACAGAAATTTGGAGAACCACCCGAAAGTTCCTCAGAGCGTATGACATCTATGGTTACCAATATGCATAGCACATGTTCGTTTCCTTGAGTTACAGAGCAAGACTTTGTTACAGAGCAAGGCTCAGGGATGTGTGCTGGGTGCTGGGAACAATCGTAATTTCTTAGCGAGGGCAGTGTATGGGGTTCCCTGCACACCCTGCGCTTTCTTCGTGAAGCAACTGCGCTGCCCCCCCCCTCCCCCTAGCCCCCACCCCACCCCCGAACCCCCTCCCAGCCTTTCAGGCGCAGGGAGAATAGTCTGACAAAAGGTAAGTGACACAGCCGTCATTGCAAGAAGAGAACCCGGAATGATCAGCGGACAGTGTCTTCAAAGCATTGCCAATGGATACATGACTTCAGTAATGATGGAATCGAATTCGTTGGCTTTGAGGAGAGGGGTGAAACGGTCATTGTCCATGTCGTTCGGTCGAAGAAGTGAAGTGTTGGACTTTAGGTAACACGTCTGCCTTGGAAGCGAGAGAATCTGATCGCACTGGTTTGAATCACACCGGAAGTCGCCAGTATTTTCTCCCCCTCCACTGACCGTGAGTAGTGGTCTGGACGCTAGTCATTCGGATGAGACGATAAATCGAGGTCCCGTGTGCAGCATGCATTTAGCGCACGTAAAAGAACCCACGGCAACAAAAGGCTCGCCCCCGGCAAAATTCTGTAGAAAATTACACAAGCAAAGGAAAGCAAATAAAATTGCAGGCAGAAAAAAAAATGGATGGCACTCTCAGTGTAGCGACGCGCTACCCCTGGGGAAAGCAGCCCGAATTTCACACAGACAAATCTGTTGTGACGAAAAGCGAAATACAAATACAAATAGAAATTAGCTGTTTAGCTCAATAGAGGACTTGTCAGGCTGTGGTGTCAGTGTATGTTGTGCCCCCATCACGAAAGGGATGCAGAAGTCTTTATTCTTTTCTACTTGTTTTTTTGTCTGCCCCCCTCTTCTTATTTCTGCCCCGGAAGAAGAGAGTAATAGAGAACGAAACATCACTTTACTGTTTGCTTTGATGACTCTCTTGATTTATCATGATTTGTTCTGCACTACCATATAAAAAGTATAGAAAAGTGTGACTGGCTTCATCGCAATGGAAAGTCTTCCATGCCGTTCGGTCAAAGAGATCATTGATTTCAGGAAATCAAACATTTCCTTTCTTCTTGGTTCAAGAGACAGTTAACACCGCTGGGTAAATCAAAGGTAACGGATGGGTTGGCTGTTTCCCAAATTGTAGATTTGTCAACTTACTAATTTGTCCACTGTGTATTATGTGAAGGAAATGAACGACTGCTTTAATAAATGATGACGGGAAAAGAAAAGCAGCAGACACCGGAAATCCTTTTCTTGTTCGTTTCTTTGGTGCCTAGTTGTTTGGCTGGTTGGTTCTTGTTGTTTTTTGTTGTTGTTGTTTTTTAAGAAAAAAAATTGAATGATTCAAATAAAAAAAGAATATTTATTCATGTTAATCTGCAACAAACACCACTTGGCTCAGAAGTATTATTTACAAAGAAGCTCGGATATGGATTTATTTGTGTATTTGTCCAGATATGGATTTATTTGTGTATTTGTCCAGATATGGATTTATTTGTGTATTTGTCCAGAGATGGGCAATGCCGGCATTCTGTGGAAGAGGATAAGAGAAAAAAATTATGAACATATGCCAAAAGATGTTCTGATCTCAAACAACGATCATGAACATATGCCAAAAGATGTTCTGATCTCAAACAACGATCATGAACATATGCCAAAAGATGTTCTGATCTCAAACAACGATCATGAACATAAGCCAAGAGATGTTCTGATCTCAAACAACGATCATGAACATATGCCAAGAGATGTTCTGATCTCAAACAACGATCATGAACATATGCCAAGAGATGTTCTGATCTCAAACAACGATCATGAACATATGCCAAAAGATGTTCTGATCTCAAACAACGATCATGAACATATGCCAAGAGATGTTCTGATCTCAAACAACGATCATGAACATATGCCAAAGGATGTTCTGATCTCAAACAACGATCATGAACATATGCCAAGAGATGTTCTGATCTCAAACAACGATCATGAACATATGCCAAAGGATGTTCTGATCTCAAACAACGATCATGAACATATGCCAAAAGATGTTCTGATCTCAAACAACGATCATGAACATATGCCAAAAGATGTTCTGATCTCAAACAACGATCATGAACATATGCCAGAAGATGTTCTGATCTCAAACAACGATCATGAACATATGCCAAAAGATGTTCTGATCTCAAACAACGATTATGAACATATGCCAGAAGATGTTCTGATCTCAAACAACGATCATGAACATATGCCAAGAGATATTTTGGATAAAGAAACTAAGATGTAAACACAAGCCACAGAATGTCCATTAATTCATCGTCATCAGTCTTTATCGATAATGTGTCTGCTTACAAAAATGTGATTGACTGCAAGAAAAAAATACTTGCAATCCTGAACTTGTTATAAACACAAAATCCAAATTTCTTTTCTAAAAAAAAAAAAAAGAAAAAGGAAAAAAAGAAAGAAACGTCAGACTCGATTTTCGCCAGTCAGAGCACGAGGCCTCTGTCTCCACCAATCAGAGTGTGTCTGACGTCAGGCACGTGGAGCAAGGTTATCTGATGAGCGTCATTCCGGACACACACTGCAGGGAACAGTCGGTCAGGGGACACCAGGACATCGTCTGTCCTCGCCTTGGTTATCTCGCTGCCCACACTTCTCTGCACTGTACTCACCCACAGGACTCTGACAAGGACAAGAGGATCAGGAAGGGATCAGGAAGAGGGGGGGAGAGGAGGAGGAGGGGAAGTTGTGACTTTTCTTCCTCCTTTTGATCTTCAATTTCATTTCCTTTCCTTGGCTTTTGTGGGCAGATTTCTTCTTCTTCTTCTTCTTCTTCTTCTTCTTTGTTCGTGAGCTGCAACTCCCTCATTCACTCACATGTACGGGAGTTGTCTTTTACATGCATGACCGTTTTCACCCCGCCATGTAGGCAGCCATGCATGCTGGTATGTTCTTGTGTTTCCATAACCCACCGAACGCTGACATGGATTACAGGATCTTTAACGTGCGTATTTGATCGTGGACAGATTTAAAGTCAGCTCTGCCTGTCTCCATGCCTGAATGGAAGATCGCCTGAATATCCGCCATTGATTAGTTAGCTATGTGGTTGTGCATGCTGGGATAATCAAGTAAGTTATGTGGTTTTTGTTGGTTCAAGGATTGATGATCATCATGGTGACTGCAATTAACGCCATTGTCTCTTGATAAATGATTGCTGTTATCACAAATCCGCGATCATCTCTTCTTTTCTTTCTGTTTTTCTCTTTTTATCACATCAGATTTCTCTGTGTGAAATTCGGGCTGCTCTCCCCAGAGCGCATCGCTACACTACAGCGCCACCCTTTTTTTTTTTTCTTTTTTTCTTTTTTTTCTTTTTTGTATTTTTTCCTGCGTGCAGTTTTATTTGTTTTTTTTCCTACCGAAGTGGATTTTTCTACAGAATTTTGCCAGGAACAACCCTTTTGTTGCCGTGGGTTCTTTTACGTGCGCTAAGTGCATGCTGCACACGGGACCTCGGTTTATCGTCTCATCCGAATGACTAGCGTCCAGACCACCACCCAAGGTCCCAACGTCAGCCATTGCAAAACAGAAATGCCACAGTCGTGGCATGCAGTGCAGGATTCAAGGGGAAAACAACCCGGATCGGCCAGTCCAACTGTCAGCACTACGTCATAAATAACTAATCAATGGAATATTCCAAACTGCAGAACTGAAATACACAGCAGCAGCGGGTGCCCCAGTTCCAGCCACAAAGAAGCTCCGTCCCCACGGTCTGAGGAGCGTACGACACGCTTCATGGGACAGAAAAGGACCTGTATTGATGATGTGATCGATCTCCTGCATGGACTGTCATCACACACTGCCTGATACTTGGGCCCTCCTGACACACTGTAGTACTTTATAAAGGACAGCCACGGCCTTTCT
Organism: Babylonia areolata; assembly: GCF_041734735.1. Lineage (NCBI taxonomy): Eukaryota > Metazoa > Mollusca > Gastropoda > Neogastropoda > Buccinidae > Babylonia > Babylonia areolata. The sequence continues at coordinate 3,883,451 of NC_134899.1, forward strand.
GTGTCTGGGGGGTCGTCGTTTTGTGGTGTTTGTGGCATTGCTCTCTCTCTCTCTCTCCTCTCTCTCTCTCTCTGTGTGTGTGTGTGTGTGTGTGTGATGCAGGGGGTGGTGGTTAGAGGAGGAAGGTGATAGTTGAGTGTGAATGTGTTGTCTGTGTATTGCTCAGACGGTTGATTAATGATGGGAGGCCTATATTCACATTAGTGATACTGAAGCTCGCTCCCCTCCCCCCACGCCCCCCCACCCCCCGACCCCCCTACCCCCGCCCTGTTACACACATGCACACACATGCGCACGCGCCACACACACTCTCTCTCTCTCTCTCTCTCTGCATACACGGAATGCATGCGTCTTCAAAGCATTTTCCAATATTAACGAAATGTAAAAAGAAATATTTCTGTGTAGAAATGTGTTCTTTCGTTCCGTTCGTTTTTTGTTTTTGTTTTTTGTTTTGTTGTTTTTTTTTGTTTGTTTTTTTGTTTTTTTTGTTTTTTTAATCTTAACGACGGGGGGGCGTCATCTTGCTTGTTGATGATGATGCTTTCTGATATTAAAAAAAAAAAAAAGTACAGCTAAAATGTTTTTGGGGTTATTTTGCAATCTAATGTTCAGCTGTTGTCGAGAAAGCGTGCTTGAGGCGCTAAAATTATCTGATTCTTGTTGCAAAAATGAAAACGCGCGCGCGCGCGTGTGTGTATGTGTGTGTATGTGTTTGTTTGTTTGTTTGCTTGCTTGCTTGCTTGCTTGTATGCTTGTGTGTGTGTGTGTGTGCACGGGGGAAAGGCGGGAGGGAGTAGGGTTGTGTGTGGGTGCTTGTAACAGGCGGACGCGCACTCAGTAACTGCAAGAGGCGGCAAAGCTATCAGTTTCAAAATGTTCTACGAACTATGAAATGATTTCGCTTGACGACGCACGAAACCAGGAATCGAAAGCCATTGAAGCGTCACTGTCATTAATCCTAACTCATTTCCGTGTGGTGATTGCTACTGGAAAAAAAAAAAAAAAAATATATATATATATATATATATCCGCTAATATGTGTGTGATGTGCACACGCACACACACACACACACACACACACACAGAGAAAAAATCAGAGACAGAGTCCTTTTCAGCTCTCTCTCTCCCTCTCTCCCTCCCCCCCCCCCCCCCCCCCCCACACACACACGCACACACACAGACTCAGAGACATAAAGTCCTTTTCAGATCTCCCTCTCTCTCTCTCTCACACACACAAACAAACACACACACACACACACACACACACACACAGAGCCGCCGTGCTGGGTGGATGGGTGAGACGGATTTTGGGCATCACGCACTGACGATTATCGCCAGAGCCGAGTTGACGCCAAAGGGTTAAATATAGGAAGGAAAGCGTGGAGTCAGGTAGCTTTCACGTCGTCTCAAACGTCGATGGATCTCCCCCCCACCCCTCTCTCTCTACCCCCTCTCTTTCTACCCTATCTCTCTCTTCTCCCTTTCTCTCTGTCCCCCTCTCCCTCTCTGTCCCCCTCTCTCTCTATCCCCCCCCCCTCTCTCTCTCTCTCATAGATAAATAAGGAAGGGCTACATTTGGAAAGTCAATCTCAACATTGTAATTATATGATGTGTTCGTATTAATATGATGGGTTTTGATGTTCAGGCATAAATAATTATTTCATGATCTATAAGTTCTTTAGTATGTGTTTGCATTGATATGATGTGTGTCCGTGTTACATGCATAAATATTCATTATATGATTTATATGTATTTTGTTTTCTGTGTACTGTCCAAACCTTGGAGACGAACGACTGAATAAAAAGGCACATTATCCCCCCTGTCACATGTACTTCAAGCTAATGACAAAGTGCCAAAGTGTCGCAAATCTCTTTTTGTTTTATGTTGTTTCAATCCTGGTTTTTCCCTTTCTGTTCCATTTTATCTGTTTTGCACCATTTTGTTCTGATCAGTACATACTCTGTCACTATGCACTAGACCTTTACAGTTGATGACATTAAACATTTCAGTGTTCAGTGTTCTCTCTCTCCCTCCCTCCCCCCCTCTCTCTCTCTGTCTGTCTCTCTGTCTCTCCCCCTGTCTCTCTCTCTTTCTCTCCCTCTCTCTGTCTCTGTCTCTCCCACTGTCTCTCTCCCACTGTCTCTCTCTCTCTCCGTGTGTCTCTCACTCTCTCTCTCTCCCTCTCTTTCTGTCTGTCTCTTCTCTCTCTCTCTGTATCTCCCCCCTCTCTCTCCCCTCCCTCTCTCTCTGTCTCTCCCCCTGTCTCTCTTTCTCTCTCTCACTGTCTCCCCCTGTCTCTCTCTCTCTCTCTCTCTTACTCTCTCTCTCTCAGTCTCCCCCCCTGTCTCTCTCTCTCTCTCGCTCTCTCTGTCTCTCCCTGTCTGTCTCTCCTCCCCCCTCTCTCTCTGTATCTCTCTCCCCCCCTTCTCTCTCCCCCTGTCTCTCACTCTCTCTCTCTGTCTCTCCCCCTGTCTCTCTCTCTCTCACTCTCTCTGTCTCTCTGTCTCTCTCTCTCTCTCTCAGCCGATGCTGTCGTTTTCATACTCGCCATAAGAATACAATTGTCTGAAACTCCATGCTCCCTTCCTCCCCCCCCCCCCCTCCCCTCCCCGCCCTGCTCACTGTACAGTGCCCCTCGTATCGAATTTTCCTTCCTTCCCTTTCCCCCTTTTCTATACTCGTGATGAGTTCTGGGTTACAATAAGTAAAAACAAAAATAATAATCAAAAAATGAAAGATAAAAAAATCTGAAATTACGTGCTCCTTCCTCCGTGCCCACTGACTTCACAGTGATACCTGGTATTGATAGTTTCCTTCTAGGGTTTTCAGGAGTTCTTGGCTTGATATATGTATCTCTCTCTCTCTCTCTCTCTCTCTCTCTCTCTCTCTCTCTATATATATATATATATATATATATATATATATATATATATATGAAACTCTAGGGAGAGCTGGACAGTCCAAGGTCTTCAGAGAAGAAACCCTCCTCAGTCCAATGTTTCGGCCCTTAACTCCTTACACTCTAAGGGGGCCGGGCCGCACCCAGGTCATGACTCCTGGATGCCCTTGTATTGCCGCTTTTTCACACATATATATATATATATATATATGTGTGTGTGTGTGTGTGTGTGTGTGTGTGTGTGTGTGTGTGTTCTCTGTGTGCGCTGTTGTGGGCACGTGCGTGCATGTGTATTTTTTCTCTGTTCCAGAATGTGTGTGTGTGTGTGTGTGTGTGTGTGTGTGTGTGTGTGTGTGTGTGCATTTTCTTAGTGTCTTTTTTGTGTTCGTTTGTTGTTGTGAGTGAGTGAGTGAGTGTGTGTGTGTGTGTGTGTGTGTGTGTGTGTGTGTGTGTGTGTGTGTGTGTGTGTGTGTGTGTGTGTGTGTGCTTGTGTGTGTGTGTGTGTGTGTAGGGGAGGGAGGGAGGATGGCGGGGGGGCGTGTGTTTGTATGTGTGGCACACGCGTGTGTTTGTGTATGGTTAGGCCTGTCTGTGTGTGTGTGTGTGTGTGTGTGTGTGTGTGTGTGAGCCCGCGCGCGCGTGTGTATGTGTGCATGTGTGTGTGTGCACATGTGTGTATGTGTATGTACAGGCCTGTGTTTGTGTATGCGCGTGATCGGAACACTGAAAGCAAAAAACAGAAGGAAAAAAAAAAGCTGGTGAAAAAGCAGTAATATCCTCTGATATTGTATTGGATAAAGAAAGAAAGAAAGAAAGAAAGAAAGGAAGGAAGGAAGGAAGGAAGGAGATACAAACGGAACGAAAGAGAAGAAATGAATAAGCCGGTAATAAGAGAAGAAAGAAAGAAAGAAAGAAAGAACAGATGAGAAAGGTAGGAAAGAAGAAATGAAGTAAGAAAGAACAGTGGAAAAAGGAAGGAAAGAATGAATGAATGAAGGAATAAAGCAAGAACAGAGGAAAAAGGAAGGAAGGAAGGAAAGAAGAAAGGAAGGAAGAAAGAACAGCGGAGAAAGGAAGGAAAGACGGAAGGGAGGAAGAAAGAAAGAGGAGAAAGGAAGGAAGGAAGGAAGAAGGGAAGATAGAAAAAAAGCAAAAACAAACCAACAACAACGAAACAAAACATTTATCCTGGTGCGCACTCACTTTTGCAACACCACCACCACCACATCCCCCCCCCTTCCTCATTATGTCCCCCCCACCCCCACCCCCTACCCTCCTCTCCTCACCCCCTTTCTCCACCCCCCACACCCCCCGCCCCCCAGCCACCGACCCCACTTCAGTCGCCACTTGCAGCACGAGAAAAGAAACCCTTGTCCAAGCCATTGACTTGTTTCTCGTTCTTCCGCTGGTTTGTGTTTCGCTGTCGTGTGCTCTGCCTTCCCAGATATGATCCCATCACCAGTTTTCCCAATGCCTGTGGAAGACACTCGGAAGTGAGGGGGAAAAAAAGAGAATAAACACGTCAAGACGGAAAGATGGAATGAAACTTGGGGAGTGGGCGAGACAAGAGACAGACAGACAGACAGACAGACAAACAGACCCCCCCAAAAAAAGCTATCGGACTGACAGATATCTGATGGAGATACAATCAGAGAAGAGACAAAAGATAAAGTGAGTGCGCGCGCACGTACAAAATCATGCAGGCGCGTGAGCGCGCACACACATTCACACAGAGAGAGAGGGGGGGAAAGCGTGGGGGGCGGCGTGTGTGTGTGTGTGTGTGTGGGGGGGGGGGGGGGGGCGGGGGGGCGAGATTCTTCTTTTCAGGAAAGAGGTGGCTGATCCATGTCTATATTTACTACCCATGTGATTCTGTACGTCGAAGTATCAGTGAAAACGACCACATGAAAGTTTTAGGGTTTTGTTGTTGTTGCTTTCTCCCTCTTTCCTATTTCGCTTCGTCACGTCTCCACACTCAGCTCTTTCAAGTCTGGCCTTAAAACCCCACCTCTTTTCAAAAGATAGCCTCCCTTCCCTGCCTCTTCCTTGTCTTCAGTTTCTCCAGTTTGAGAGTTATGCATGCGTGTGAATGACTGGTGTGAAAGCGCTTTGATTTGTCTCTGCACAAGATTCAGAGCTATATAAATACCATCATTATATTGTAGTTTGTTTTGGTACTATTCAGTTCAGTTCAGTTCAGTTACTCAAGAAGGTGTCACTGCGTTCGGATAAACCCATATACGCTACACCACATCTGCAAAGAAGATGCCTGACCAGCGTGACCAGGGACCTGAGACAGCGTAAGTGAAAATTATGAACATTGTGAGTACATTTGCCACTGTTTCCATGACTGACGATCTGTCAGAGAGAAAAGCTGATTACCGCACATACATACGAAAGGCGTTTAAACGAAGTCTACACACAAGCCTTGTGATTTGTCCGGACTGTGCTGCAGGTAGCGGAGAGAGTGCGCAGGTCTAAGCGTATCGGAGCCTATCACGCCGGGCTGAACTGTGGCTGGGCCAAGAGGGTCAGAAATGCCGAGGGCTGTCAGAAACAGAAGAGACACCACGGGCCCAGTGCGGCAAAGTGGGGCTGGGTCTCAAAGCTCTGGCCACGGAAATAGTCACCGGTGCTTGGGGGGGGGGGGGGGCGAGGGGGGGGGGGCAGGCGTGAGGGGAGGGGCAGGGGGTGGTGGTGGAGAGAATTACACACACACACACACACACACACACACATACACCAGCTCACATATAAATTAACGCATTCACACATTTCATAGTTGTGGACGCGAATATGGTTGCTCTCTCTCTCTCTCTCTCTCTCTCTCTCTCTCTGTTGTCCCTCTGTCTCTCTCTCTGTGTCTGTCTCGCCGAGTTAGTGATGTGTACTGATAGTGATCTCCCAACATGCTTGATTAATGATGTATGAACATTGTGGCCGGGATGGGGACGATCAGTTGGCACCAAGATAAACACAACCACTCAATGTATCCCTAACAACCGCACACAATCATATGCAAACACACACAGATAAACAGACACAACTCTCTCTCTCTCTCTCTCTCTCTCACACACACACACGCACGCACGCACGCACGCACACACACACACACACAAACACACACACACACACACACACACAGACCATTTTGTTCTGATTTGTACCTGCTATGTGACCAGAGCTTTTCAGCTAATGACATTTAACATTTCAGTGTTCAGTGTCTGTCTGTCTCTGTGTCCTTTCATTCAACAAAGACCCCCTGTGCATGAGTAATCCTGAAGCAATCTGCCATTTCCAGGATGGCCAATGCCCACCTCCTCACCTCAGAACAATCCAGGGCTCACTCTTTAATGAACCAGCTGTGACTGTTTCTGAAAATTAATGAGCAACATGACCTTTCCTCCAAGATTTCGCATCTTTTAAGTCTCGTCTCAAAACTCACCTTTTCCCTCAGCAATAAGTTCAATTGTGGCAGGTCCACTTCTTTTGCGCCAGCTGTGCTTGACTATGTGTGCATACGTATGTATGTGTACATAACTACATGCATGTATATGAATGTGTATTGTGTGTGCGTGTGCGTGTGTCTATGTAAGTTTGTGCCTGCCTATGTGTGCGTATGTGTTAGGGTAGCTGTTAGATACACATGTATGTTAAAATGTATGTATGCAGCGTGTGTGTGTGTGTGTGTGTGTGTAGTCACATTTTGGTGTGTGTGTGTCACATTTTGGTGTGTGTGTGTATGTAACATAGATATGATGTTTTATGTTAACAAAAGCGTTTTTGTAAAGCACCTAGAGCCGATTTCTGGATAGTGTGCTATATAAGTATCCATTATTATTATTAACACCAAGACAACATCAAAAAATGGCCAGCGTGCCAAGTATGATGACTTTGATGGGATGAGAAATTGGGGATGGGGATAGGGGTGGGGTGTGAGGGGTGAGGGGGACTGCTCATCGGCCCAGCAGACAGAGAGAGATGAGGCCCACTGTGGGCGCACTGAGTGAGTAATAACGCCTGGCCGATCCCTCTGGGCCACTCTGTTTCCCTGCTTCTTGCAAGACAAGCCAGTTCATCAGTCTGCACCACTGGCGCCCGGTCAGCCAATATAGGTGGACCACGTATTTCACAGGGGTACAGAGACAGGGAAAGGAGGGAGAACGTGCAGTGACAATCAGCAATTTGTTCTTTCTGATGGAGACAGCCGGTCAGTTGGCTGGCGGGCACAGAATGGTGGGTATGTAAATGTGTCCACTCGTGTGGCTGCCTGATAAAGGCACTGGTGTGGAACGTCGGACAGTTGTCACTGATGGACAGACTATAAAGAAACACTGTGACACACTGACCGCCGATGGGGTTCACTGAAAAATGCTGTCAGCACGAATATAAATCTATAAGTGAGTCTATTATTTAGACGTGTTACAAACTGATGCCGTTTAGAAATACCAATTAATACAGGCGCAACAGATGTTGTCATTATGAACTTTTAACTGGCGGTATCAAAGACCAAATATCGTTGTCAATATAGAATATCAACTGACACTGTCAAAGACCAAATATTGGCGTCAGTACAGAATATCAACTGATGGTGTCACAAAGTAAATGGTGTTGAGAATATTGAATGTTAACTGACGGCATTCATCTAAGATTCCAGTCAGTCATTAACTGTGAAGTATCATATATTTGTGATGTTGAGAGAACATTTTTTTTATTCTCCAAGATTCCAGTCATGTTAAGTATTATATATTTGTCATGTTCAGAGGGCATTAATTCTGAAACACATCCGTCATGGTTTTGTTATCTGCTTTGCTTCTTTCTGTGTGTTGTGGGTCCCTCACACCCTACGTTCTGCAAATCCCTAAAAAAGTATTGGGTCCTCTATCGCTGTGCACAGCACCGGAAAGACACAGGAGGAAGACAGAGAAAAACCTGACCTTGATAGGATGAGAAATGGGGGCGTGCTTATTGGTCCAGCACTAACGGACAGATAAAGCGATTTCTGGACACGCCGAGTGTGTACTAACGGCTGACCAATGTCTCTGGTCAGTCTGTATCCATCCTCCATCAGTCTGCACCGCTGACGCCCGGTCAGCCAATATAGGTGGACCACGTATTTCACAGGGGGCAGAGACAGGGAAAGGAGGGAGAACGTGCAGTGACAATCAGCAATTTGTTCTTTCTGATGGAGACAGCCGGTCACTTGGCTAGCGGGCACAGAATGGTGGGTATGTAAATGTGTCCCTGGGTCGACTTGTGTGGGTGCTTGATAAAGGCATAAAGGATAAAGTATGCTGGTCTAGCCAGCAGCCTGAGAGAATATGGCTTCCAAGCGAAAGTCCTCGCCATAGAGATTGGTGCAAGAGGGTTTGTGAGCGCATCTGCCTACAGCCTCATGAAACAGCTGTCGATTTCTGGCAGAGAGAGAACATGGGCTCTCAAGGCAATGGCAGAAGCAGCAGAAAAGAGTTCCAGCTGGATCTGGTCGAGGAGGAATGTTCCCTACTCAAACTAGGCGTACGATGGCTCAGTGGTTAAAACGTCTGCCAGAAAAGGTGACTCAATCCTGAAGTGGCGACCACCCTGGAGGCGCGGGTTCGAACCTGCTAAGGAACCAGGAAAAAAGAACAAAAAAGACGGCAATACAAGGGCATCCAGGAGTCATGACCTGGGTGCGGCCCGGCCCCCCTACAGTGTAGGAGTTATATGCCGAAACACTTGACTGAGGGGGGTTTCTTCTCTGAAGACCTTTTACTGTCCAGCTCTCACTGGAGTTTCTTATCACCAATGACTTTGAACATGGGATTGTGTTTTCCACTGTGATGGATTACCTAAAGTGGAGTGATGGCCTAGAGGTAACGCGTCCGCCTAGGAAGCGAGAGAATCTGAGCGCACTGGTTCGAATCACGGCTCAGCCGCCGATATTTTTTCCCCATCCACTAGACCTTGAGTGGTGGTCTGGACGCTAGTCATTCGGATGAGACGATAAACCGAGGTCCCGTGTGCAGCATGCACTTAGCGCACGTAAAAGAACCCATGGCAACAAAAGGGTTGTTCCTGGCAAAATTTTGTAGAAAAATCCACTTCGATAGGAAAAACAAATAAGAAAAGAATGCACGCAGGAAAAAATACAAAAAAATGGGTGGCGCTGTAGTGTAGCGACGCGCTTTCCCTGGGGAGAGCAGCCCGAATTTCACACAGAGAAATCTGTTGTGACAAAAAGATAAATACAAATACAAAGTGGTTATGACATACCCATCAGGGGTCCACTGCATGACACGATGCTGGACAATCAACGTGAAGTGATAACTCATTACTTCAGTATTCTAAGCAGCGAATTCTGTTTGGATAGCTAATATCGATCAGCGGTGTAATGATGAGAGGTCTCCCGACGTCGTCTGTATGAAATATTAACTTCAATCTAATTATTATTGCAATGACGGTCAGGTGGTAATCATTGCGTATTGATGAGAGGAAGTTTTCAATCTTTAAGGTTCACCAATGATTTCTGTTGTTGTTGTCGTTCTTTGTGTGTCTCCTTGCTTACTTTGTTTTGCCTTTGTTTTTGTTTTTAATTATTTTCTTTTTTTTTCATTGATTCACTTGTGTAAATAATGTCAGTCTATGAAATAACCTGGCGTTTGGTTGTGTGTGTGTGTGTGTGTGTGTGTGTGTGTGTGGTGTGTGCGTGTGTGTGTGTTCATGGTAAACTTTAACATTGTGATTTTCTCTGGAAATACTTTGTTTGCCAATACCAAATTTGGATTAAACATAGTGGGGGAAACAGTTTCACAGTGATAACAATACCAAATTTGGATTAAACATAGTGGGGGAAAAAGTTTCACAGTGATAACAATACCAAATTTGGATTAAACATAGTGGGGGGAAAACGTTTCACAGTGATAACAATACCAAATTTGGATTAAACATAGTGGGGGGAAAAAGTTTCACAGTGATAACAATACCAAATTTGGATTAAACATAGTGGGGGGAAAAAGTTTCACAGTGATAACAATACCAAATTTGGATTAAACATAGTGGGAAAAAAGTTTCACAGTGATAACAATACCAAATTTGGATTAAACATAGTGGGGGAACAGTTTCACAGTGATAACAATACCAAATTTGGATTAAACATAGTGGGGGAAAAAGTTTCACAGTGATAACAATACCAAATTTGGATTAAACATAGTGGGGGAAAAAGTTTCACAGTGATACCAGTTTTGGTTGTAAGTCTTCTGGATATAGCTGTATTTCCGGATCATTAACGGTTTACTTCGTTGAGGATCCGAATGAAAT
>NC_134899.1:3903648-3911148 GCF_041734735.1 Babylonia areolata
AGAATTCTTTCAGTTTTGTTTGTGGCTTCCCGTTTAGGATGTTCCAAAGAGTGAGAACGCTTGGATTTTACTCACTTTACGTTATCAAGTAGGTTACACACATACTGCACTCCATTCTATACCAACAGTTCTGAAACTATACACACACACATACACGCACGTGTGTGTGTGTGTGTGTGTGTGTGTGTGTGTGTGTGCGTGCGTGCGTGTGTGTGTGTACACAGAGAGAGAGATAGGTAGAGAGAGAGAGAGATAGGGAGAGAGATAGAGAGTGAGCTTTTTAAAACCACCACCCCACCCTAAAAGCAACTAGTTTTTAAGGTCAACAGATTAACCAAAACTGTTTTTTTGGTGTGTTCTCCATTACTTAATGGAAAAACGAAGACATGTGGGCCTGGATTTATTGTTTAATGTCTGTATCTATAGATAGATCAGACCGGAAATGGTGCCACCAACAGCAGGATGCAGACACCCAGTATTCAAAGAGTTCCACTTCTGGGTGTGCTTATTGAAAGATCAAAAATAAATTAAATTCATGCCTTGAACTTTACTGCCAGAGACACTGCACAACTATACAATTTTAATGCTTCTTTAGATAGAGAGATAGACAGAGACAGATGCAAACAAGGTACACAGCACTTGGATGTACTTAGATACTCATGTTTCGAACTATTGAAAGCACGGCCTGACATAAGACTGAAGTGTATAAAGCAGCGGTCAGTGGTGTGTTGGTTGTGTGCCCGACCATGAAGCGAATGTCCTGGGTTCGTGACCGTCTCCCAAGAGGGACAGAAGCCTGAATTTCACACCGAAAAACGTGTTGTGACCAGAATGTAATTCAGTCCAGACCAGTCAGTCCATGTCTTCATTGTTGTATATATCAATAACATGTTACCAGCAGGGGAGTCCCACGTACAGCTGAATTATGGAATATCTCAAATGATCTCCATAGAATAATGGTCTTTTCTTCTTCTTTTTTTCTTTTTTTTATAGAAAGATTACCTTGGCTTTTAGTCATTTTTTTATCCTTCTTACGATGCTTTTTTCATGGTGACCGCTATATGGTTTGTGTTCACATTTAAGCTGAAATAGACATATGATGTTTTTGGTGTTGATAGGTTTACAGTCACTGCTCCGGAAACCTCGTTTGGCCGTAAGGGCGCTGCACTGCTGAACACCTCACCAACATTCTCCATTTCTGGAGGTCGTGGGATAGAGCCTGAGTTTCTGCAGATCTCTTCTGTGCACTGAGTGATGTTGTCTGCCCACTTCTTTCGCTCTGTCTTGCTCTCTCCCTCCCTCCACCCCCCACCCCCACACCCCCAATCTCTCTGTCTGTCTCTCTCTCTCTCTCTCTCTCTCTCTCTCTCTCTCTCTTCTCCTTTTCTACTGTGACTTTTCCCTAAAGAATGGTGTTGGAGAGTCCGTCGGACCTTGTCTCGTGACCATGCCAGCTAATTTTCCTTTTTTCACTGTGGTCAGCAGGTTTTCACACCGACGAACGTGCTGTATGGTGGTTTTCCTGACTTCGATACTTTGTTACACATGCAGGAGCTTCACCTCAAACTGATGTTGCTGTCTTTCCATGTGGGCTTCAGTCTCGCCAGAGCTGTTGCAGTTTGCACAACGCTTGCCGGTATTTCAGCCTCGGACCCTGCTTTGCTGATGATGCCACCAAGGTACGTAGACTGCTTCACTGCCTTCAGCTGTTGCCCGCTAACATATATCATGGTCTCCTCTGGTGTGTGGCCTCCTGGCGACCTAACATCGATGGTTCCCTGTGGACTGCCGAAGCTGGAACTGCGACGGACCAACCCAGGTGTGGCCGTGTATGGGGTAATCTAAATGAGCGGCGTGGGAGTAATGCCACTGAAACGGTGCAGATGATGGGACAGCAAAAAAACAACAACAACAAAAAAACACAAAAAAACATATATCATGGTCTTGATTAGATCTTTACTGTTTTTCATAACTTTCTTCTTCTCAGTGCTGATCCCCATTCTGTGCTTGTCGATCTTTCATCCAAGCAGTTCAACAGTTTCGCAAGTTCTTCATCACTGCCTGCCAACTCCATTAGTGATGGCCTCTAGTAGATGTAACGCGTCCGCATAAGAAGCAAGAGAATCTGAGCGCGCTGGTTCGAATCACAGCTCAGTCGCTGATATTTTCTCCCTCTCCAGTAGACCCTGAGTGGTGGTCTGGACGCTAGTCATTCGGATGAGACGATAAACCGATGTCCCGTGTGCAGCATGCACTTAGCGCACGTAAAAGTAACCACGGCAACAAAAGTGTTGTCCCTGGCAAAATTCTGTAGAAAAATCCACTTCGATAGAAAAAAAAAAAAAAAACTGCACGCAAGAAAAAATGAAAAAAAAAAGGTGGTGCTCTCAGTGTAGTGATAGGCTCTCCATGGGGAGAGCATCCCGAATTTAACACAGAGAAATCAGTTGTGACAACAACAAAAAAGAAAAAAAAAAGAAAAAAAAGAAATACAAATACAAATATCATTAGCAAATCAGAGATTTGTGATGGGACGTCCCCCAGTGTTGATAGTGCCAGACTGCCCTTCCCGGGCTTTGGTCATCGCACATTCCAGGAAGATGTTGAAGAGTGTAGGAGATAGAAGACTCTCATGGCGAACCCCGCTGACATCTGGTACCAGTCGCCAGCAGTTCCTTGAACAAGGACTGCACTGTTGGCTTTTGTACACATCAGTTTGATGGTGTTGATCAATTTGAAGACAGTGTCGATGTTTTGTTGGTGTTGGCTATATTTCTTTACACAGAACAAGAATGTAGATGTTTTATTGGTGTTGGCTATATTTCTTTACACAGAACAAGAATGTAGATGTTTTATTGGTGTTGGCTATATTTCTTTACACAGAACAAGAATGTAGATGTTTTATTGGTGTTGGCTATGTTTCTTTACACAGAACAAGAATGTAGATGTTTTTGGGGGGTTGGCTATATTTCTTTACACAGAACAAGAATGTAGATGTTTTCTTGGGGTTGACTATATTTCTTTACACAGAACAAGAATGTAGATGTTTTTGGGGGGTTGGCTATATTTCTTTACACAGAACAAGAATGTAGATGTTTTATTGGTGTTGGCTATATTTCTTTACACAGAACAAGAATGTAGATGTTTTGTTGGTGTTGGCTATATTTCTTTACACAGAACAAGAATGCTGATGTTATGTTGGTGTTGGCTATATTTCTTTACACAGAACAAGAATGTTGATGTTTTGTTGGTGTTGGCTATATTTCTTTACACAGAACAAGAATGTAGATGTTTTGTTGGGGATGGCTATATTTCTTTACACAGAACAAGAATGTTGAAAATCTGTTCGGTGGTGTTTCTCCCACTGTGGAACACAGCTCTTTTTCTTTTGCGGAAAGTTTATCTGCCTTTGTTCTGAGTCTGTACACGATTCCTCCAAGCATCACTTTGCTTGCATGAGCTGATCAGACTGATAGTTCTGTAATTCTGTAATTTTTTTTTTTTTTTTTTTTTTTTTTTCTCAAGGCCTGACTAAGCGCGTTGGGTTACGCTGCTGGTCAGGCATCTGCTTGGCAGATGTGGTGTAGCGTATATGGTTTGTCCGAGCGCAGTGACGCCTCCTTGAGCAACTGAAACTGAAACTGAAACTGGCATAGCTGTAAGTTGTCTTTCTTGGGAAGAGTGGTGATTAGAGACTTTGTCCTTGCTGTTGATAATCTGCAAGTATACCAGGCTATTTGTTCAGCTGGTGGGTTGTCAATGTCTACTGCTGTTGCAGAATTCTTCCGCTTGTTCGTCGTTATAGTTTGAGGTCGGAGCATAGGGTTGTAGAATGGTGATGTAGAAGTGTGATGTAGAAGGGTGATGTTGAAGGGTGATGTAGAATGGTGATGTTGAAGTGTGATGTAGAAGGGTGATGTTGAAGGGTGATGTAGAAGGGTGATGTTGAAGGGTGATGTAGAAGGGTGATGTAGAATGGTGATGTTGACTGGTGATGTTGAAGGGTGATGTTGAAGGGTGATGTTGAATGGTGATGTTGAAGGGTGATGTTGAAGGGTGATGTTGAATTATGTTGAAGGGTGATGTAGAAGGGTGATGTTGAATGGTGATGTAGAATGGTGATGTAGAATGGTGATGTAGAAGGGTGATGTTGAATGGTGATGTAGAATGGTGATGTTGAATGGTGATGTTGAATGGTGATGTAGAATGGTGATGTAGAATGGTGATGTTGAAGGGTGATGTTGAAGGGTGATGTAGAAGGGTGATGTTGAAGGGTGATGTTGAAGGGTGATGTAGAATGGTGATGTAGAATGGTGATGTTGAAGGGTGATGTAGAATGGTGATGTTGAAGGGTGATGTTGAAGGGTGATGTTGAAGGGTGATGTTGAAGGGTGATGTTGAAGGATGGTGTTGAAGGGTGATGTTGAAGGGTGATGTTGAAGGATGATGTTGAAGGGTGATGTTGAAGGGTGATGTTGAAGGGTGATGTTGAAGTGTGATGTTGAAGGGTGATGTTGAAGGGTGATGTTGAAGGATGGTGTTGAAGGGTGATGTTGAAGGGTGATGTTGAAGGGTGATGTTGAAGCGTGATGTTGAATGGTGATGTTGAAGCGTGATGTTGAAGGGTGATGTTGAAGGATGGTGTTGAAGGGTGATGTTGAAGGGTGATGTTGAAGGGTGATGTTGAATGGTGATGTTGAAGGGTGATATTGAAGCGTGATGTTGAAGGGTGATGTTGAAGCGTGATGTTGAATGGTGATGTTGAATGGTGATGTTGAAGGGTGATATTGAAGGGTGATGTAGAATGGTGATGTTGAAGGGTGATGTAGAAGGGTGATGTAGAAGGGTGATGTAGAATGGTGATGTTGAAGGGTGATGTTGAAGTGTGCTGCCCGCAGATCTGTTGTTAATGATCCTGACGGTCAGCTTCCATTGACAGACTTCTTGATGGTCATGTTGACAAGGATGCCTACTCCATCGATGTGTTTGTTCTGAGAACATGTTGTTCTGTTTGATGCTCTGACTCCACAAAGTCTTACAATGTGCCAGACATACTGCTTCACTTCATGCAAAATGTTCGCACTTCTCCTGTTTGGGCCACTGTTCTTAAATTCCGTGTGGCAATTGCGATGTAATCTCTTCCACGGTAGTTATTGCGATAGGTGAGGTCTATTATTCTTCAGTGTTATACAGTGCAAGACATGAAGAGCCAGGCCCGCAGTGCATTATTGGGCTATTTATGACACAATGAATCCTCTTAGCACAACAGATCGGAATCGCACTGTGTTTTGCCAACCGTGACGAATCAGAATAGGAACAATTGGACATCAAAGCAACAGTGCATTTTCTTGATTTGTTGTGGCCTAACATTGATATGATCGATATTGTGATTGGACTAGGTGCTAAAAAAGATAAAAGGTAAAAAAACAAAAAAACATACACTTGCGTTAGCACACACACACACACACACACACACACACACACACACACACACACACACACACACACACACACACACACACACACACACACACTCACACACACACGACCATGTGCACGCACATTCACACAAGTATGCGCACAGCGGAAGTAGTCAGGCACAGAGAGTGCAAGACACAGTCAGAGACAGATACAGACAATTAGACCGACAGACCAAGAGACAAAAAGAGAGAGAGAAGATATATATATATATATATATATATATATATATATATATATATATATATATATATATATATATATATATATATATATATATATGCCACTGTTGGCCGCCGTTCTTTCTCTGTTTCTGGACCTTGCGATTGGAATGAACTTCCTTTTTCGCTTCGTCAAGTCTCCACACTCAGCTCTTTCAAGTCTGGCCTTGAAACCCACCTCTTCCCAAAATAGCCTCCCTTGCCTGCCCTTCCTTGTCTTTAGTTTCTACAGTATTAGAGTTATGCATGCGTGTGAATGACTGGTGCGAAAGCGCTTTGATTTGTCTCTGCACAAGATCCAGCGCTATATAAATACCATTATTATTATTATTATTATTATTATTATTATTATTATTATTATTATTATACCGAGAGAGAGAGATAATTATACACACACACACACACACACACACACACACACACACACACACACACACACACACACACACACACACACCCCTAAGATCATGTTTCCACAGTTTCAGTTTCAGTTTCACTTTCTCAAGGAGGCGTCACTGCGTTCGGACAAATCCATACACGCTACACCACATCTGTTGAGCAGATGCCCGACCAGCAGCATAACCCAACGCGCTTAGTCAGGCCTTGAGTGCATGCTTACATATTTGTGTACCTATGAAAGTGGATTTCATTTTACGTAATTTCGCCAGAGGACAACACTCTCGTTGCCATGGGTTCTTTTTCAGTGCGCCAAGTGCGTGCTGCACACGGGACCTCGGTTTATCGTCTCATCCGAAAGACTAGACGCTCAGTTTGATTTTCCAGTCAAACTTAGGAGAAAGGGCGAGAGCGGGATTCGAACCCACACCCTCACGGACTCTCTGTATTGGCAGCTGAGCGTCTTAACCATTCTGCCACCTTCCTCCTCATGTTTCCACAAACCTACGCAAACTGAGAAAAAGTGATATACAGAGACACGCTGTTTTAATTTTACCAGTTCTCCTTGCCACTCATCCCTTCTGGACCTGTAAAAACACACAAGCATGGTACAGAGAAATCAATCAGTGCATCGATCAAATCAACGATCAAATGTTTGACACCAACACCATTGATGAAAAAGCACTTCCAGTCGAGCGCTGTATGCTACACAGATTTGTCTTTGAACACCGGAAGAGGAAACAGTAATCTTTGGAAAGCAGCCACTGACACCATTCTGACGCTCTCTGACAATTGGCACTAACACTGGTACATGCCATCCTTTTAGTGTGATCATTATCATCGTCACCAGCATCAGCGCTATAACACGAAGTGAAATCTAAGATATGCTAATATTTAGCTATGCTAATGATTAAGACTAACATGCTAATAGTCATAGTATTTAGCGATGCCAATGATTATGATTAACATGCTAATAGTTATGACTGACACATAAATACGATTGTACTGACTGTCAGCAAAAGTCCAATCCACCACACACCAGCATGACAGATCTTCAAGAGATCATGTCTTAATCAGCAGCACAGGAACCAGCACTGGTTCTTTCTCTTTGACACGCAGTCCACCAGCACTGACCTTCATTCATTCAACAGACAAAACAGCTTTCACTCAACGTCAGTAAAACCAACAGCAAAAAGAGCGCCAAGGTTTCACGTACATTTCGAATACACCTGGAAACACTCAGCGGTTTACGTGATTCCAGTTCTTTTCCTTTGGTATGCCGGACATGAATGGCCTCTGCTGAGAGTTGTTCCCAACCCTTGATCCTTATTTGATTCATTAACTCACTCTGTACGGCCAGTCCTCTCTTCTCCTCTACACAGACCCCTCGGATGTCCAGTGGGTG
>NC_134899.1:3921148-3931148 GCF_041734735.1 Babylonia areolata
TGTCTCTGTCCCTGTCTCTCCCTGAAACTATCCTTCTGTTGTGAATATGACTTTCTAACCACCCTCAATGACATGAGTCTAAGGCATATTCACTGAACCAGTTCAGAGTTCAGAGTTCTCTCTCTCTCTCTTTCACTCTCTCTCTTTCACTCTCTCTCTCTCTCTCTCTCTCTCTCTCTCTCTCGCTCTCTCTCTCTCTCTTTCACTCTCTCTCTCTTCACTCTCTCTCTCTCTCTCTCTCGCTGTCTGTGTGTGTGTGTGTGTGTGTGTGTGTGTGTGTGTGTTTGGGGAGATGGAGTGGGGGGGGGAGGGTCAAGTTGAGAGACATGAGGGAAATGCCACCGTGACAACCCGGAAGATGAGGGGGAGCGGGGGGCAGGGGGGTGGCGGGGGGGATAGGGGATGGTGGGGAGGATCGAAGGGAACTGAGGGAGGGGGAGGGGGGGGGACGATGGGTCAAAACCATCACAGTAATGGCATTGTTGTAGGTGTCTGTATTTTGAGTGGGTCGCTCCCTAAAACAGAGGACAGTATAAGCTTTAAACTTGTTGATGCTCTTTTGTTCTGTGCTTGCATTGTAATCATGCGTACTGTTGAACAATTCAAACATTATTTAAACCGAAACAGGGGCTCAGAGAGTGCAGTGTTTGCATGCCACGTGGAAAGAAGAAAAGTGTACACTTGTGTGAATTAGAAATGCTGTCCTTTCTGAAGCAGTCTTGGTGCTTTAAAGACTTTTCTCGTGTGGTATATGAGTGGTCAGGCTCCTCAGGGGATTCATTGTCCATATTTCTTATTTTTTTCATATTGTGGCGTTCATCAGTTCTGTACGATTAAAGTTAGTTGAGATTGTGTGAGTGTGTGTGTGTGTCTGTCTGTCTGTCTGTCTCTGTGTGTTTTCGTGTCTCTGTGTGTGTGTGTGCGAACGCGTGCGTGCGTGCGTGCGTGCGCGTGTGTGTATCTGTGTGTCTGTGTGTGCGTACGCGTGCATGCGTGTGTGTGTGTGTGTGTGTGTCTGTGTCTGTGTCTGTGTGTCTGTTTGTGTGCGTACGCGTGCGTGCGTGCTTGTGTCTGTGTGTGTGTGCGTACGCGTGCATGCGTGTGTGTGTGTGTGTGTGTGTGTGTGTGTGTGTGTGTGTGTGAAGGTGGAAGGCAGTGTGTGTCATCGTTTGTTTCATCACCAGCAGCAACATGACCATCAGTCATCAGTCACAGGAACTACATCAGGATCAGGTGCAATGATGAAATATTGGTCAACTGTAGGAAATGGGAACCAGGGGCGCGTGAGCCAGAGAGTGAGACAGCGAGAGAGAAAGAGAGAGACAGAGACTGAGCGAAAGAGAGGGGGAGTAAGGAGAGTGAATGAAAGAGAGACAGACAGACAGACTGAGCGACAGAGCGAAAGAGAGGAGGGGGGGGGGAGGAGAGAAAGAGAGAGAGAGAGAGAAAAAAAGAGAGAGAGAGACAGAAAGAGAGAGAGAGACTGAGCGACAGAGCGAAAGAGATGGAGGGGGAAGGGAGAGAGAATGAGAGAGAGAGAGAGAGAACATACATACAGAGTTGACCACGAACAGAGAGAGAGGGAGAGAGAGAGAACATACATACAGAGTTGACCACGAACAGAGAGAGAGGGAGAGAGAGTGAGAGAGAGAGAGAGAGAGAGAGAGAGAGAGAGAGAGAGAGAGAACATACATACAGAGTTGACCACGAACAGAGAGAGAGAGAGAGAGAGAGAACATACATACAGTGTTGACCACGAACAGAGAGAGGGAGAGAGAGAGAGAGAGAGAGAACATACATACAGAGTTGACCACGAACAGAGAGAGAGAGAGAGAGAGAGAGAGAGAGAACATACATACAGTGTTGACCACGAACAGAGAGAGAGGGACAAAGAGAACATACATACAGAGTTGATCACGAACAGAAAGAAAGAAAGAGAGAGAGAGAGAGAACATACATACATACATACATACATACATACAGTTGACCAGCAGAACCATAAAAAGTGTGCGGGGATCCTGTCATAAACAATGTGGGAGAGAAGACAGCACGGCCATCAATTATTTGGTGACCGCTTTGCCCGGCACCGGACCGGCAGCCTCTCTCCTTCGCTTCGTTCTCTGATCGGTCCTGTCACCAGTGCTACAGGGGGGGGACCCTGGGGTCAATGCCAATTATGACACCCCAGGTGATTAACACATCCACACCTTCGCCAGCCCACGCGCCCGCGCGCGCTTGCGTGCGTGCAGAACTGCGTGCTTGCACACTTACACACATACAAACAAAACACGGCGTGCATGTATGCTTTATCCTTACGTGCGCGCGCATGCATGCGATCACACACGCACATACTGCGCGTGTATTCATGCACGTATGCACTGCAACAAAAGTGCAGTGTCTGCACACGCAGAGAGAGAGAGAGAGAGAGGGAGGGGGGTGGATTGATGGATGGATGGAGGCATGGAGGCATGGTTTATTCATTTATAGGTCAATGCCCTTCATGAAAGGGTGTCATAAAACGTTTGAGAGAAGAAAAAAAAAAGATAATAAATTGAATCGATCGTTTCTTTCATCTCGTTGTGGGTTTCGACTGGTTCGTGCAGATCTAGAGATCCACGACCATGTGACGCTTTGTGCATGAAGGGATAGCTACGTCTCCTTTACCGCCACAATAAAAGAATAATCAAGATATAATAAAGCACACAAAAAACATAATTTAAGCGGCGTTATTACGTCCACTACAATCATATCTATTTATCGAATGATGTCAGATGCGCTGTTCGGAACTGAACATGCATGGTTCGATCCCGCTGGCAAACCTTTTCTTCTCCCAAACATATTCTATACATCATATTTAATACAGAGCACCTTTCAACGATTTTTTCAATCTCTGTCTCTGTCTCTGTCTCTCTCCTCATTATTCCTTGACCAGATAAAGCGCGAAGCACAAGTGAGTCTTGAAGGCTTTGCCTCTTGTTAAACCTTGCTTTACTGAAAGGAAAATGGAACACACTATGTTTCTCATGACTTTGACGGTTTTGCAATGATGGTGATGTGTGGTGAACAGGGAGCCAGAGGCACGTGACAGTCACCCAGCAGTCACCAGACACAATGATGGTGATGTGTGGTGAACAGGGAGCCAGAGGCACGTGACAGTCACCCAGCAGTCACCAGACACAATGATGGTGATGTGTGGTGAACAGGAAGCCAGAGGCACGTGACAGTCACCCAGTCACCAGACACAATGATGGTGATGTGTGGTGAACAGGGAGCCAGAGGCACGTGACAGTCACCCAGTCACCAGACACAATGATGGTGATGTGTGGTGAACAGGGAGCCAGAGACACGTGACAGTCACCCAGCAGTCACCAGACACAATGATGGTGATGTGTGGTGAACAGGGAGCCAGAGGCACGTGGCAGTCACCCAGTCACCAGACACAATGATGGTGATGTGTGGTGAACAGGGAACCAGAGGCACGTGACAGTCACCCAGTCACCAGACACAATGATGGTGATGTGTGGTGAACAGGGAGCCAGAGGCACGTGACAGTCACCCAGTCACCAGACACAATGATGGTGATGTGTGGTGAACAGGGAGCCAGAGGCACGTGGCAGTCACCCAGTCACCAGACACAATGATGGTGATGTGTGGTGAACAGGGAGCCAGAGGCACGTGACAGTCACCCAGCAGTCACCAGACACAATGATGGTGATGTGTGGTGAACAGGGAGCCAGAGGCACGTGACAGTCACCCAGCAGTCACCAGACACAATGATGGTGATGTGTGGTGAACAGGGAGCCAGAGGCACGTGACAATCACCCAGTTACCAGACACAATGATGGTGATGTGTGGTGAACAGGGAGCCAGAGGCACGTGACAGTCACCCAGTCACCAGACACAATGATGGTGATGTGTGGTGAACAGGGAGCCAGAGGCACGTGACAGTCACCCAGTCACCAGACACAATGATGGTGATGTGTGGTGAACAGGGAGCCAGAGGCACGTGACAGTCACCCAGCAGTCACCAGACACAATGATGGTGATGTGTGGTGAACAGGGAGCCAGAGGCACGTGACAGTCACCCAGTCACCAGACACAATGATGGTGATGTGTGGTGAACAGGGAGCCAGAGGCACGTGACAGTCACCCAGTCACCAGACACAATGATGGTGATGTGTGGTGAACAGGGAGCTAGAGGCACGTGGCAGTCACCCAGTCACCAGACACAATGATGGTGATGTGTGGTGAACAGGGAGCTAGAGGCACGTGACAGTCACCCAGTCACCAGACACAATGATGGTGATGTGTGGTGAACAGGAAGACAGAGGCACGTGACAGTCACCCAGCAGTCACCAGACACAATGATGGTGATGTGTGGTGAACAGGGAGCCAGAGGCACGTGACAGTCACCCAGCAGTCACCAGACACAATGATGGTGATGTGTGGTGAACAGGGAGCCAGAGGCACGTGACAGTCACCTAGCAGGCACCAGACACAATGATGGTGATGTGTGGTGAACAGGAAGCCAGAGGCACGTGACAGTCACCCAGCAGTCACCAGACACAATGATGGTGATGTGTGGTGAACAGGGAGCCAGAGGCACGTGACAGTCACCCAGCAGTCACCAGACACAATGATGGTGATGTGTGGTGAACAGGGAGCTAGAGGCACGTGACAGTCACCCAGTCACCAGACACAATGATGGTGATGTGTGGTGAACAGGGAACCAGAGGCACGTGACAGTCACCCAGCAGTCACCAGACACAATGATGGTGATGTGTGGTGAACAGGGAACCAGAGGCACGTGACAGTCACCCAGTCACCAGACACAATGATGGTGATGTGTGGTGAACAGGAAGCCAGAGGCACGTGGCAGTCACCCAGTCACCAGACACAATGATGGTGATGTGTGGTGAACAGGGAGCCAGAGGCACGTCACAGTCACCCAGCAGTCACCAGACACAATGATGGTGATGTGTGGTGAACAGGAAGCCAGAGGCACGTCACAGTCACCCAGCAGTCACCAGACACAATGATGGTGATGTGTGGTGAACAGGGAACCAGAGGCACGTGACAGTCACCCAGCAGTCACCAGACACAATGATGGTGATGTGTGGTGAACAGGAAGCCAGAGGCACGTGACAGTCACCCAGCAGTCACCAGACACAATGATGGTGATGTGTGGTGAACAGGAAGCCAGAGGCACGTGACAGTCACCCAGCAGTCACCAGACACAATGATGGTGATGTGTGGTGAACAGGGAGCCAGAGACACGTGACAGTCACCCAGTCACCAGACACAATGATGGTGATGTGTGGTGAACAGGGAGCCAGAGGCACGTGACAGTCACCCAGTCACCAGACACAATGATGGTGATGTGTGGTGAACAGGGAGCCAGAGGCACGTGACAGTCACCCAGCAGTCACCAGACACAATGATGGTGATGTGTGGTGAACAGGGAGCCAGAGGCACGTGACAGTCACCCAGTCACCAGACACAATGATGGTGATGTGTGGTGAACAGGGAACCAGAGGCACGTGACAGTCACCCAGTCACCAGACACAATGATGGTGATGTGTGGTGAACAGGGAACCAGAGGCACGTGACAGTCACCCAGCAGTCACCAGACACAATGATGGTGATGTGTGGTGAACAGGGAACCAGAGGCACGTGACAGTCACCCAGCAGTCACCAGACACAATGATGGTGATGTGTGGTGAACAGGGAGCCAGAGACACGTGACAGTCACCCAGCAGTCACCAGACACAATGATGGTGATGTGTGGTGAACAGGGAGACAGAGGCACGTGACAGTCACCCAGCAGTCACCAGACACAATGATGGTGATGTGTGGTGAACAGGAAGCCAGAGGCACGTGACAGTCACCCAGTCACCAGACACAATGATGGTGATGTGTGGTGAACAGGAAGCCAGAGGCACGTGACAGTCACCCAGCAGTCACCAGACACAATGATGGTGATGTGTGGTGAACAGGGAGCCAGAGGCACGTGACAGTCACCCAGTCACCAGACACAATGATGGTGATGTGTGGTGAACAGGGAACCAGAGGCACGTGGCAGTCACCCAGTCACCAGACACAATGATGGTGATGTGTGGTGAACAGGAAGCCAGAGACACGTGACAGTCACCCAGTCACCAGACACAATGATGGTGATGTGTGGTGAACAGGGAGCCAGAGGCACGTGACAGTCACCCAGCAGTCACCAGACACAATGATGGTGATGTGTGGTGAACAGGGAGCCAGAGGCACGTGACAGTCACCCAGCAGTCACCAGACACAATGATGGTGATGTGTGGTGAACAGGAAGCCAGAGGCACGTGACAGTCACCCAGCAGTCACCAGACACAATGATGGTGATGTGTGGTGAACAGGAAGCCAGAGGCACGTGACAGTCACCCAGTCACCAGACACAATGATGGTGATGTGTGGTGAACAGGGAGCCAGAGGCACGTGACAGTCACCCAGTCACCAGACACAATGATGGTGATGTGTGGTGAACAGGGAACCAGAGGCACGTGACAGTCACCCAGCAGTCACCAGACACAATGATGGTGATGTGTGGTGAACAGGGAGCCAGAGGCACGTGACAGTCACCCAGTCACCAGACACAATGATGGTGATGTGTGGTGAACAGGAAGCCAGAGGCACGTGACAGTCACCCAGCAGTCACCAGACACAATGATGGTGATGTGTGGTGAACAGGGAGCCAGAGGCACGTGACAGTCACCCAGTCACCAGACACAATGATGGTGATGTGTGGTGAACAGGAAGCCAGAGGACACGTGACAGTCACCCAGCAGTCACCAGACACAATGATGGTGATGTGTGGTGAACAGGGAGCCAGAGGACACGTGACAGTCACCCAGTCACCAGACACAATGATGGTGATGTGTGGTGAACAGGGAACCAGAGGCACGTGACAGTCACCCAGCAGTCACCAGACACAATGATGGTGATGTGTGGTGAACAGGGAGCCAGAGGCACGTGACAGTCACCCAGCAGTCACCAGACACAATGATGGTGATGTGTGGTGAACAGGGAGCCAGAGGCACGTGACAGTCACCCAGTCACCAGACACAATGATGGTGATGTGTGGTGAACAGGAAGCCAGAGGCACGTGACAGTCACCCAGCAGTCACCAGACACAATGATGGTGATGTGTGGTGAACAGGGAGCCAGAGGCACGTGACAGTCACCCAGCAGTCACCAGACACAATGATGGTGATGTGTGGTGAACAGGGAGCCAGAGGCACGTGACAGTCACCCAGCAGTCACCAGACACAATGATGGTGATGTGTGGTGAACAGGGAGACAGAGGCACGTGACAGTCACCCAGCAGTCACCAGACACAATGATGGTGATGTGTGGTGAACAGGGAACCAGAGGCACGTGACAGTCACCCAGTCACCAGACACAATGATGGTGATGTGTGGTGAACAGGAAGCCAGAGGCACGTGGCAGTCACCCAGTCACCAGACACAATGATGGTGATGTGTGGTGAACAGGAAGCCAGAGGACACGTGACAGTCACCCAGTCACCAGACACAATGATGGTGATGTGTGGTGAACAGGGAGCCAGAGGCACGTGACAGTCACCCAGTCACCAGACACAATGATGGTGATGTGTGGTGAACAGGGAGCCAGAGGCACGTGACAGTCACCCAGCAGTCACCAGACACAATGATGGTGATGTGTGGTGAACAGGGAGCCAGAGGCACGTGACAGTCACCCAGCAGTCACCAGACACAATGATGGTGATGTGTGGTGAACAGGAAGCCAGAGGCACGTGACAGTCACCCAGTCACCAGACACAATGATGGTGATGTGTGGTGAACAGGAAGCCAGAGGCACGTGACAGTCACCCAGTCACCAGACACAATGATGGTGATGTGTGGTGAACAGGAAGCCAGAGGCACGTGACAGTCACCCAGTCACCAGACACAATGATGGTGATGTGTGGTGAACAGGGAAGCCAGAGGCACGTGACAGTCACCCAGTCACCAGACACAATGATGGTGATGTGTGGTGAACAGGGAGCCAGAGGCACGTGACAGTCACCCAGCAGTCACCAGACACAATGATGGTGATGTGTGGTGAACAGGGAGCCAGAGGACACGTGACAGTCACCCAGTAGTCACCAGACACAATGATGGTGATGTGTGGTGAACAGGGAAGCCAGAGGCACGTGACAGTCACCCAGCAGTCACCAGACACAATGATGGTGATGTGTGGTGAACAGGGAACCAGAGGCACGTGACAGTCACCCAGTCACCAGACACAATGATGGTGATGTGTGGTGAACAGGAAGCCAGAGGCACGTGGCAGTCACCCAGTCACCAGACACAATGATGGTGATGTGTGGTGAACAGGAAGCCAGAGGCACGTGACAGTCACCCAGCAGTCACCAGACACAATGATGGTGATGTGTGGTGAACAGGGAGCCAGAGGCACGTGACAGTCACCCAGTCACCAGACACAATGATGGTGATGTGTGGTGAACAGGGAGCCAGAGGCACGTGACAGTCACCCAGCAGTCACCAGACACAATGATGGTGATGTGTGGTGAACAGGAAGCCAGAGGCACGTCACAGTCACCCAGCAGTCACCAGACACAATGATGGTGATGTGTGGTGAACAGGAAGCCAGAGGCACGTCACAGTCACCCAGCAGTCACCAGACACAATGATGGTGATGTGTGGTGAACAGGGAACCAGAGGCACGTGACAGTCACCCAGTCACCAGACACAATGATGGTGATGTGTGGTGAACAGGAAGCCAGAGGCACGTGGCAGTCACCCCAGTCACCAGACACAATGATGGTGATGTGTGGTGAACAGGGAGCCAGAGGCACGTGCACAGTCACCCAGCAGTCACCAGACACAATGATGGTGATGTGTGGTGAACAGGGAGCCAGAGGCACGTGACAGTCACCCAGTCACCAGACACAATGATGGTGATGTGTGGTGAACAGGGAGCCAGAGGCACGTGACAGTCACCCAGCAGTCACCAGACACAATGATGGTGATGTGTGGTGAACAGGGAGCCAGAGGCACGTGACAGTCACCCAGTCACCAGACACAATGATGGTGATGTGTGGTGAACAGGAGACAGAGGCACGTGACAGTCACCCAGTCACCAGACACAATGATGGTGATGTGTGGTGAACAGGGAGCCAGAGGCACGTGACAGTCACCCAGTCACCAGACACAATGATGGTGATGTGTGGTGAACAGGGAAGCCAGAGGCACGTCACAGTCACCCAGTCACCAGACACAATGATGGTGATGTGTGGTGAACAGGGAGCCAGAGGCACGTGACAGTCACCCAGTCACCAGACACAATGATGGTGATGTGTGGTGAACAGGGAGCCAGAGGCACGTGACAGTCACCCAGCAGTCACCAGACACAATGATGGTGATGTGTGGTGAACAGGGAGCCAGAGGCACGTGACAGTCACCCCAGTCACCAGACACAATGATGGTGATGTGTGGTGAACAGGGAGCCAGAGGCACGTGACAGTCACCCAGTCACCAGACACAATGATGGTGATGTGTGGTGAACAGGGAGCCAGAGGCACGTGGCAGTCACCCAGTCACCAGACACAATGATGGTGATGTGTGGTGAACAGGGAGCCAGAGGCACGTGACAGTCACCCAGTCACCAGACACAATGATGGTGATGTGTGGTGAACAGGGAGCCAGAGGCACGTGACAGTCACCCAGCAGTCACCAGACACAATGATGGTGATGTGTGGTGAACAGGGAGCCAGAGGCACGTGACAGTCACCCAGCAGTCACCAGACACAATGATGGTGATGTGTGGTGAACAGGGAGCCAGAGGCACGTGACAGTCACCCAGCAGTCACCAGACACAATGATGGTGATGTGTGGTGAACAGGGAGCCAGAGGCACGTGACAGTCACCCAGTCACCAGACACAATGATGGTGATGTGTGGTGAACAGGAAGCCAGAGGCAC